>NC_057795.1:471358034-471657583 GCF_018294505.1 Triticum aestivum | reverse complement strand
CGGCGGCCCGTGCGGTGTTCTGTATGGGAAGAATCACAGACGAGGAAGAAGAAGGGTTAGGAGACGTAGGATCTTCATCCAACCGCCTGAAATGGTCGAGAGACAGCTGGGAGTTGCATTCTTAATGCGCTCTGGTTCATCATGTGTGGGCACTGCGCAACCAACATTTTATTATCCAAAATCTGCTTGCTCTTCTTTACCATGTTCGATAGTGCTGGCCTGTACACGATAGATAGGCTTTCAATTACTAGCGGCAATACAACACCATATTTTCAAGCTTGTTCCACTTTCCCGATTTATATATCGTGGTTATGGTGTACCCCTGTTATGTACACTATGATCTGCCTAGTTGCTGTGTGCTCTTGTTATCATGGTTTGGCAATAAACTATCTATACAGTATGTTATGAACCTATCATCTGCCAGTTATCCTTACTCTTGGAGCCTATTTTTGTGTGTACTTGTGCCAGATTAGATAAATGCACGCACGATATTACAGCACACATGAGCTCTCTCATCAGAATCCAGCGATAGCACATAAGTGTTTACAGGGGCGCCCCTATATTAGAATATCATCTGCATTACAAAGATAATCTCACAACTATTTATGTTTTCATGGTTCTCAGATATTATATGCAATTACAGTGAATATCAGAATCCGCGCATCAGAAGAATATTGTGGAACACTGCAATGACTTACAAAATTGGCATCAAGGCATTGAGTGCCATTTTGGAAGCAATGAAACTCGTACGCTCCCCACCTTTTGATTCTTGTTAAGATATATCATTCTAATGACTATTCTAACCTCGAGGAGTCAAAGGCAGATGGCCTGTCTTGTTCACCCATCAAGGTGCTTGTTCTAACTTGGCAAGGTTTTATTGATTACGCGTATCTTGCATATGTTGTCTTGCATTTCTTCTACTTTGTTGCACCAGCATCTGCTTAGTTTACTCATCATATAACTCGAGATGCTATGCCCATCCATTATCAATACATATTCCATCTATCGTCATACCATGTTTTTCCACTCAAATGTTGTTCTTGTGTATCAGACATCAAAAAGGAAGAGGGTGATTGCCGAACCTGAAGGAGCACCAGCAAAGTCCTTGAAAAACGTGGTGGTGCCGGAGAAATCAAACAATGCCCCACTTATATTGGCTATAAAACCAGTGACACAAAACATAGGACCGACTCCAGCAGACTGTACACATACTTCACTGGCCACACCACTAGCCCCACCACACAGGACCTACACTCCAGTAAAAGGTATACCAATTTCATTTGCCATAGCACCAGCCGTACCACAGAAAAATCCCACTCCAGCAATAAGTACAGCAAGTCCACCGGCCGAAGACCTATCCCAACTGCAGAGACGACCAATTCCTGCAGATTGGAACCCCATTCCATTTATTCCTAGTTTAAAATACAATGCTTTCAATGTTGTTAGGGACTACGTGCATATATTCCCATCATGGGAAGACTATAGTGAAGACAAATACCATTTTCACATCTTCCTGCCAACTTACGTGTAAGTGCTATTATTCATGGTTATTATTTTCCTGTTTTCTTCTGATCGAACACATCAATGATTTACATTACATTGTTGTAACTAGGTGAGGGTCAATCTAGATAGTCATGACGAGCAAAACTTGCTTGTGCTTTTCAAGGAAGCATTGCAGCAGTATCGGTGTTACCTGAGGAAATCACACTTTCATGGCAAGTCTATAAACGAATTTCCGGTGAAGTCTCCTGTGCTAAATTTAGAAGACATTGAATGGAAAAACCTTGTTATACACTGGTCTTGTTCCCAGGATGA
Source organism: Triticum aestivum (assembly GCF_018294505.1). Taxonomy (NCBI): domain Eukaryota; kingdom Viridiplantae; phylum Streptophyta; class Magnoliopsida; order Poales; family Poaceae; genus Triticum; species Triticum aestivum. The sequence continues at coordinate 471,655,768 of NC_057795.1, read as the reverse complement.
GGTACTGTCTATGAAATCACATGACAATTTGAACTTCTACTTTTCCGCATGTGCCTTACGGATCTTTTTTGCTGGAAATCAGCTCGAAGAAGAATTCCGGTTTGAAAAGAACGACAGGATATTGCAAATATGTTGCCCGCTGCTTTGCTCTTGTTAGTACCTATTGTCCTGTATCACTGTACTTGTATACATACTTGGTTCATTATGTGACAGCAGTATGCATGATAGCTTGCTTGTCACTTGTTCGCTCCAAATTATCTAATCTGTATGAATGGTTACATTAGTGTAGAATATATCCAATGCCAATGAATTTTTTGAGCTCTGCATTGTTCTTGTAAGTACATGCTGTCCTATATCAGTTTACTTATATTGACAGGTAGTTGTTCATGTACCATCACTCTGCAACTTATTTTCCTTTGCCCTCCATTTTCTACACATCAGATCTATATTTACTCTTACCATAAGGTTGGTACTGAAGAAGTTTAGCTGTGCATTGCTCTTTACTGTGCCTTTTGCCTGTATCGCTGCACATACATTTATAGCTACTTGGTTATGTAGCATCACTCTTCATCTTATCTTAAATATTCTCCATTTTTTCGTATATTATCACATCTATATTTACTCTTAACAAAATGTAGAATAAAGGCAATGCTTATGAAGAACATTCTGTGCTAAACTTCTTGAATTGCCCCCCCCCCATCAGCATGGACAAGGGCTTTATAGAGCCTGTCTTCACCAGTAATGTAAGTTTGTCCTTCTCAAGCCTTCAAACTTTGTTGTGTATATTTGGTTAGGCATGACTGCAACAGCTGTTTATTTTTGGTGTTTGCATCAAATTGCATGTTTAAAGTTTATTATGTAGTTCATAAACAAAAGTTTGTCCTTCTCAATTTAAGTTTTCAGTTGTACAACCAAGTTCCTTCTTCTTACCATGTAAATTAAACTATACAGAGCAAGTGATCTTCTTTTGCACTGCATGTATGCTTCTGTTCTTCATTCGTAATCCAGTGGTGTGGTGAACCTACCCACTACAACACAATGTCATATTCTACAATGTCTTAACTATGAACAATGTCATATCATTCTACTATTATTTAAACCGCCTCTTTATTTGCTAATCTGAAATGGGATAAATTGACAGCACACTAACCATTGATACTTATGAGTTCTTAATATGTAATCCAGTGGTGTCGTGAAGCTGCCAACTCCTTCACAATGTCAATTCCTGCCATGTCTTGACCTGAACAATACCATATTGTGTTAATGCAATTTTAAACTGTGTCACTTTATTCGTTAGTAAGAAATGTGATGAATTGTCTACACTGATACTTTTATGTGCAAAACCTGTCATCTGTCTGCTTGTTTATCTTTCAGAGCGAGGAACATATAAGTGTTGAACAAGCGCAGTCTCATCATCTTGCTCAGCTGCTTGCGCTGCAGCTCCCCAGCAGGGCTAACCTTTCTTGAACTCTATTGAAGTGCTATCGGTTTTGTATATTATTTTGTCGGCGTGCTTATTTGCACTGGTGGCGATCTTTGATGCCCAGTGTATGTAATATGATGTCTGCTTGTGCTTTATTATCATAGTGGCGAACTTTGATGCCAAGTGGATGTAATATGCCATAATTTCTTTATTGTATAGTCTAGGTTTTTTCTTATTCACGATGCTGCAGTTATTTTACTTTATATATATCGTGTCTCCGCAGTAAACCGGCCAAACCGTAAAATTACGGTACATAATCGGGTCGTCATGCAATCACGATGTATGATCCGCATCATGGCCCCCGTCAAACTAACCCACTAGTAGATTCGGGCCTTTAATAGGCCGAGTAACCCCCGGCCCTCTTTTCGCAAGAAAACTCAATGGGCTTTTAGGAGGCTGAGAAGTAGGCTGGGCCTGAAACGTGCCGAATAGCTCACGGGCCGGTGGCAGACCGAAATGGACCCCGGCCCATGATTGTGTGAATCAATTCATGGGCTTTTAATAGGCCAAAGTTGTCTTGGTCCTTGTTTGGCCCAATCAGATATCGGCTGCGAGCAGGCCGGATGCAAATCGGGCCGTAGTTAGGCCCAACTATATGACGGGCTTTTAACAGGCCGAAATTAATATAGGGCCGAAATGTTAAATGGGCCCTTAACAGGCCGAAACTAATATCAGGCCGAATTACTAAATGGGCCTTTAGCAAGTGCGCCCAAAAGCATAGCGTCCAGTCAACGGGCCGAATCTGATATGGGCCATAATTGAGCCCAAAGCCTCTTAAAGGGCCGGACCTGATCTGGGCCGTGATTTGGCCCAGTAAGTGGGAGGCTTTTAACGAGCCGGATCTTATATGGGCCATTACTAGGCCCGGAACGTGGCAGGTCATTAATGGACCGGATCAATTATGGGCCGGCATTTGGCCCAAAACATGGCAGCCAGTTAATGGGCCGGCCTACTAGGATCCTCAAAATCTTGTGGGCTTACAGCTGGGCTGTCCCATTAATGTCGGCGAAATCTCGTGGGCCTTTAGTTGGGCCGGCCCATTATGATCCGTAAGAATTTTGTGGGCCTTTACCTGGGTCGGCCCATTATGGCACACAAAAATCTTGTGGGCCTTTACCTAGGCCATCCTATTATGGCCCGCGAAATCTTGTGGGACTTTAGCTGGGCCAGCCCATTATAGTCCAAAAAATCTCCTGGGCCTTTAATTGGGCCGGCCCATTATGGGCCACCAAATCTTGTGGGCCTTTAGTTGGGCCGACCCATTTAAACTTGATTGGTTGTGCCACGTGTCGACGTATCATAGGCGCCTTCTGTCCAATGAGTGGATGACATCTGTCCCAACGATGAGCCGACATGTGTTTCCTCCAGCCAATGATGATTTTACACATGGAAAATCCCCATTGGTTAGGGTTGTTAACGGGTTATCGGATCCAAAACCCGACCCGACAGCTTAACGGTGTTCCGTTACGGTGGATGCCACGTGTCGGTCACCCTTGACGAAAGCACTTCTGTGACGCGCGATTTATCATCATGGAAGTGGACATTTCCGTGATGATAATTTTGGTAATGTCATCAAACACTTCTACGACAGCACAGGTATGACTATCTTGATTCTGTCATAAATTTGTCATGGATGTACATGCATGACAAAAAATGCGACCTACTATGACAAACACGTATCATCACGGAAGTGTATTTTTTTGTAGTGCCTTGGCCTGCCTCCTCCTTTTCCCGTATGGCCCAATAAGGCCCAATACTTCTCCCGGTTAATTTGTCGGCGTTCTGGGAACGGGGGTCCCCAGTCTTGCATGCCTGCGGCCTGCGGCGTGGCTCAAGTGGGGGCCCAGTGCAGCCCAGCTTCATCAGCTCAAGCTCAAGACCCTCGTGAGGGGCCAAGCCTCGCGGGGCGGACGACAGGAAGCTTCCTCAGGAGAAGCCTCATCAGGCAGGCTAGCGAGGAGGCGGAGAGATCAAGGCAGGGCACCTCGCGAGGAGCCCGTGACGCAAGCCATGACGATCGAGACCAGGCAGGAGCCAGGCGGGCGCTGGCCTGTGCAGTGTCCTTGTTTCCCCTTCGGTGCAAAGGGGGCAAGCACAGGCCAAGGCATCAGGCAAAGGTTACCGTTTCGGTGCAACAAGACCAAGACCAGCAGAACGTCAGGATGGAGGTCATCGTGGAGCCCAGGACGACGTCATCATCAGAGCCTTTGGCAGTCGAAGACCAACTTTAGTCAGGATAAGTGTACTGGATGTTCCCCTTCAAAATGGCCAATTGTTGGCGCCATTCCCGCTCATTATTTGGGAAGAGGCCCATGGCCTCCCTCTATAAATAGAGCTAGCCACCACAGGGCAAAGGGGGGATCAATCAGAGAGAGAGAGAGAGAGAGAGAGAGAAGCGGCTGAACTCACCCAAGCAGTTCATCGCACCAGCTCAAGAACAGCCCCTCACGAGGTTGTTCTCCCTTTGTATTATTCATCATCAGCCCCTGAGGCAATCCACCACACCATACACTGGAGTAGGGTATTACACCACAATGGTGGCCTAAACCAGTATAAACCTCGTGTCCCTTGTGTGTTCTTCATTCTAGCTTAGATTCCTTGTGAGCCTTCGAGACGTGAGCTGGTAGGAGAAAGATCTTTGTGCGCATCCCAGAGTTCGAACCTCAAGGGTCTGCCGGAACCCGAAATTCGACATTTGGCGCGCCAGGTAGGGGTGCACCGGAATCTTTCCTCCGTTGGTCGCGTCTGATCTTCCGTCGTGTCCATGTCTGACGCTCGCCGAGCCCGTGCCGAGCGTCGGGCCACTCTCGCCGCTCGAGTCGCCCAGACGGCTCCTGTCGGTGGACGCCCCCATCGTTCCCCGTCGCCTGCCACCAACGCCGCCACCGGCCCGGCGGGGAACGAGCAGCAGGCCTCGTCCCTGCATCCATCGGTGCAGCGGGAAGGCTGCACTGCCACCCCGTCGCTGACTCCAGCCGGTTCGTCGTCCCACGCCCGTCGCGCCCCCATGGATGCGCACGCTGTGCTGCTCCTGGCGCGTGAACTCCTGCACTACCATACCGTCGACGACCTCTACGAGGACTGGCTCACCCGCATCACCGAGATTGTCAATGCCGCAGGGGGCTCTCCTATGCCCTCTCTCTCGCTGCCTCGCCCTCCATCCTGCGCGGGAGGCATGGATCAAGAGGTGCCTCCGCCACCTCCTCCCCAAGAAGGCGCCTTAGCTCCGAGGCGTGCGGCCCCAGGGCGAGACCCATCGTGTCCGGCGCCTGCGCGACAAGAAAGGAATTGCCAAGAAATCCCTCGTCCCCAAGAAGGTGCCCGTGTGCTCCCTGCACCGGTGAGCCATGACCGCATCCCTGCGCCACCACGTCAAGACCCCGCACTGCTCCAAGCGGCGGCTCGTGGGGATTTCCAGGAGCAAGCCCCACATCATCCGAGAGCTCCGGTGGCCACTGCAAGCTGCCGCGCCTTCACCGCCGAGCTGCATAGCGTCGCATGGCCAGGCAAGTTCAAGCCTGACCTGCCCCCTCGCTACGATGGCACTGCAGACCCCGTGGAGCTCCTACACCTCTACGAGCTAGGCATCGAAGCCAACCCAGAGAAGGTCAAGGCAGTCGAAGAAATGAGCCCGCCGAAGACCCTCAGAGAAATGCAGAAGCTCACCAGGCGTGTAACCGTGCTAGGAAGTTTCATCGCCAAGCTGGGGGAACGAGCACTACCCTTCTTCAAGCTGATGAAGAAGAAGGGCCCCTTCGAATGGACTAAAGAGGCCGACAAGGCATTCCAAGATCTCAAGAGGTGTTGGGGAATTTAGTAATTTCAAAAAATATCCTACGCATACGCAAGATCATGGTGATGCATAGCAATGAGAGGAGAGAGTGTTGTGTACGTACCCTCGTAGACCTAAAGCGGAAGCGTTAGAACAACACGGTTGATGTAGTCGTACGTCTTCACGGCCCGACCGATCAAGCACCGAAACTACAGCACCTCCGAGTTCTAGCACACATTCAGCTCGATGATGATCCCCGGACTCCGATCCAGCAGAATGTCGGGGAAGAGTTCCATCAGCATGACGGCATGGTGACGATCTTGATGTTCTACCGTCGTAGGGCTTTGCCTAAGCACCGCTACAATATTATCGAGGACTATGGTGGAGGGGGGCACCGCACGCGGCTAAGATATCAAGAGATCAATTGTTGTGTCTATGGGGTGCCCCCCTCCCCCGTATATAAAGGAGTGGAGGAGAGGGGGCCGGCCAAGGGGGTGGAACGCCCTAGGGGGGAGTCCAACCCCAACCGGGAGTAGGACTCCTCCCTTTCCTATTAGGAGTAGGAGAGGGAAGGAAGAGGGGGAGGGAAGAAGGACAGGGGGGCCGGCCCCCCTCCCAATTTGGATTGGGATTGGGGGGCGCCCCCTCCTTTTCTCCTTCTCCCTCCTTTCCACTAAGGCCCAATAAGGCCCATATACCTTTCGGGGGGTTCCGATAACTTCCCAGAGCTCCGGCATAGTCCCAATCTCACCGGGAACCTTTCCGGTGTCCAAATATAGTCGTCCAATATATCGATCTTTATGTCTCGACCATTTCGAGACTCCTTATCATGTCCGTGATCACATCCGGGACTCCGAACAACCTTCGGTACATCAAAACTCATAATAAAACTGTCAATGAAACCTTAAGCGTGCAGACCCTACGGGTTCGAGAACTATGTAGACATGACCTAGAACTGTTTCTGGTCAATAACCAATAGCGGAACCTGGATGCTCATATTGGCTCCTACATATTCTATGAAGATCTTTATCGGTCAAACCGCATAACAACATACGTTGTTCCCTTTGTCATCGGTATGTTACTTGCCCGAGATTAGATCGTCGGTATCCAATACCTAGTTCAATCTCATTACCGGAAAGTCTCTTTACTTGTTATGTAATGCATCATTCCATAACTAACTCATTAGCTACATTGCTTGCAAGGCTTATAGTGATGTGCATTACCGAGAGGGCCCAGAGATACCTCTCCGACAATCGAAGTGACAAAACCTAATCTCGAAATACGCTAACTCAACATGTACCTTTGGAGACACCTGTAGAGCTCCTTTATAATCACCCAGTTATGTTGTGACATTTGGTAGCACACAAAGTGTTCCTCCGAGAAACGGGAGTTGCGTAATCTCATAGTTATAGGAACTTGTATAAGTCATGAAAAAGCAGTAGCAACATACTAAACAATCAAGTGCTAAGCTAACGGAATGGGTCAAGTCAATCACATCATTCTCCTAATGATGTGATCCCGTTAATCAAATGACAACACATGTCTATGGTTAGGAAACATAACCATCTTTGATTAATGAGCTAGTCAAGTAGAGGCATACTAGTGACATTAAGTTTGTCTATGTATTCACACATGTATCATGTTTCCGGTTAATACAATTATAGCATCAATAATAAACATTTATCATGATATGAGGAAATAAATAATAACTTTATTATTGCCTCTAGAGCATATTTCCTTCAGTCTCCCACTTGCACTAGAGTCAATAATCTAGATTACACAGTAATGATTCTAACACCCATGGAGTCTTGGTGCTGATCATGTTTTTCTCGTGGAAGAGGCTTAGTCAACGGGTCTGCAACATTCAGATCCATATGTATCTTGCAAATCTCTATGTCTCCCACCTCAACTTGGTCCCGGATGGAATTGAAGCGTCTCTTGATGTTCTTGGTCCTCTTGTAAAATCTAGATTCCTTTGCCAAGGCAATTGCACCAGTATTGCCACAGAAGATCTTCATTGGTCCTGATGCACTAGGTATGACACCTAGATCGGAAATGAACTCTTTCATCCAGACTCCTTCATTTGCTGCTTCCGAAGCAGCTATGTACTCCGCTTCGCATGTAGATCCCGCCACGACGCTTTGTTTAGAACTGCACCAACTGACAGCTCCACCGTTCAAAATAAACACGTATCCGGTTTGCGATTTAGAATCATCTGGATCAGTGTCAAAGCTTGCATCGATGTAACCATTTACGACTAGCTCTTTGTCACCTCCATAAACGAGAAACATATCCTTAGTCCTTTTCAGGTATTTCAGGATATTCTTGACCGCTGTCCAGTGATCCACTCCTGGATTACTTTGGTACCTCCCTGCCAAACTTATTGCTCAGCATACATCAGGTCTGGTACACAGCATTGCATAGATGATAGAGCCTATGGCTGAAGCATAGGGAACATCTTTCACTTTCTCTCTATCTTCTGCTGTGGTCGGGCATTGAGTCTGACTCAACTTCACACCTTGTAATACAGGCAAGAATCCTTTCTTTGCCTAATCCATTTTGAACTTTTTCAAAACTTTATCAAGGTATGTGCTTTGTGAAAGTCCAATCAAGAGTCTTGATCTATCTCTATAGATCTTGATGCCCAATATGTAAGCAGCTTCACCGAGGTCTTTCATCGAAAAACTTTTATTCAAGTATCCCTTTATGCTATCCAGAAATTCTATATCATTTCCAATTAACAATATGTAATCTACATATAATATTAGAAATGCTACAGAGCTCCCACTCACTTTCTTGTAAATACAAGCTTCTCCAAAAGTCTGTATAAAACCATATGCTTTGATCACACTATCAAAGCGTTTATTCCAACTCCGAGATGCTTGCACCAGTCCATAAATGGATCGCTGGAGCTTGCACACTTTGTTAGCACCTTTTGGATCGACAAAACCTTCCGGCTGCATCATATACAACTCTTCTTCCAGAAATCCATTCAGGAATGTAGTTTTGACATCCATTTGCCAAATTTCATAATCATAAAATGCGGCAATTGCTAACATGATTCGGACAGACTTAAGCATCGCTACGGGTGAGAAAGTCTCATCATAGTCAACCCCTTGAACTTGTCGAAAACCTTTCGCAACAAATCGAGCTTTGTAGACAGTTATATTACCATTAGCGTCAGTCTTCTTCTTGAATATCCATTTATTCTCGATGGCTTGCCGATCATCGGGCAAATCAACCAAAGTCCATACTTTGTTCTCATACATGGATCCCATCTCAGATTTCATGGCCTCAAGCCATTTTGCAGAATTTGGGCTCATCATCGCTTCCTCATAGTTCGTAGGTTCGCCATGGTCAAGTAACATGACTTCCAGAATAGGATTACCATACCACTCTGGTGCGGATCTTACTCCGATAGACCTACGAGGTTTGGTAGTAACTTGATCTGAAGTTTCATGATCAATATCATTAGCTTCCTCACTGATTGGTGTAGTTGTCACAGGAACCGGTTCTTGTGATGAACTACTTTCCAATAAGGGAGCAGGTATAGTTACCTCATCAAGTTCTACTTTCCTCCCACTCACTTCTTTTGAGAGAAACTCCTTCTCTAGAAAGGATCTGAATTTAGCAACAAAAATCTTGCCCTCAGATCTGTGATAGAAGGTGTACCCAATAGTCTCTTTTGGGTATCCTATGAAGACACATTTCTCTGATTTGGGTTCGAGCTTATCTGGTTGAAGTTTCTTCACATAAGCATCGCAGCCCCAAACTTTAAGAAACGACAACTTTGGTTTCTTGCCAAACCGCAGTTCATAAGGCGTCGTCTCAACGGATTTTGATGGTGCCCTATTTAACATGAATGCGGCGGTCTCTAAAGCATAACCCCAAAACGATAGCGGTAAATCAGTAAGAGACATCATAGATCGCACCATATCTAGTAAAGTACGATTACGATGTTCAGACACACCATTTCGTTGTGGTGTTCTGGGTGGCGTGAGTTGCGAAACTATTCCGCATTGCTTCAAATGTAAACCAAACTCGTAACTCAAATATTCTCCTCCATGATCAGATAGTAGATATTTTATTTTCTTGTTATGATGATTTTCCACTTCACTCTGAAATTCTTTGAACTTTTCAAATGTTTCAGACTTGTGTTTCATCAAGTACATATACCCATATCTGCTCAAATCATCCGTGAAGGTGAGAAAATAATGATACCCGCTGTGAGCCTCAATATTTACTGGACCACATACATCAATATGTATGATTTCCAACAAATCAGTTGCTCGCTCCATAGTTCCGGAGGACGACGTTTTAGTCATCTTGCCAATGAGGCACGGTTCGCAAGTACCAAGTGATTCATAATCAAGTGATTCCAGAAGTCCATCAGTATGGAGTTTCTTCATGCGCTTTACACCAATATGACCCAAACGGGGGTGCCACAAATAAGTTGCACTATCATTATCAACTCTGCATCTTTTAGCTTCAACATTATGAATATGTGTATCACTACTATCGAGATTTAATAAAAATAGACCAATCTTCAAGGGTGCATGACCATAAAAGATATTACTCATATAAATGGAACAACCATTATTCTCTGATTTAAATGAATAACCGTCTCGCATCAAACAAGATCCAAATATAATGTTCATGCTTAACGCTGGCACCAAATAACAAATATTCAGGTCTAAAACTAATCCTGATGGTAGATGTAGAGGTAGCGTGCCGACCGCGATCACATCGACTTTGGAACCATTTCCCACGCGCATCGTTACCTCGTCCTTAGCCAATCTTCGCTTAATCCGTAGTCCCTGTTTCGAGTTGCAAATATTAGCAACAGAACCAGTATCAAATACCCAGGTGCTACTGCGAGCATTAGTAAGGTACACATCAATAACATGTATATCACATATACCTTTGTTCACTATGCCATCCTTCTTATCCGCCAAATACTTGGGGTGGTTCCACCTCCAGTGTCCAGTCTGCTTGCAGTAGAAGCACTCAGTCTCAGGCTTAGGTCCGGACTTGGGTTTCTTCTCTTGAGCAGCAACTTGTTTGATGTTCTTCTTGAAGTTCCCCTTCATCTTCCCTTTGCCCTTTTTCTTGAAACTGGTGGTCTTATTGACCATCAACACTTGATGATCCTTCTTGATTTCTACCTCCGCACCTTTTAGCATTGCGAAGAGCTCGGGAATAGTCTTGTCCATCCCTTGCATATTATAGTTCATCACGAAGCTCTTGTAGCATGGTGGTAGTGATTGAAAAATTCTGTCAATGACACTATCATCAGGAAGATTAACTCACAGTTGAATCAAGTGATTACTATACCCAGACATTTTGAGTATATGTTCACTGACAGAACTATTCTCCTCCATCTTACAGCTATAGAACTTATTGGAGACTTCATATCTCTCAATCCGGGCATTTGCTTGAAATATTAACTTCAACTCCTGGAACATCTCATATGCTCTATGACATTCAAAATGTCGCTGAAGACCCGGTTCCAAGCCGTAAAGCATGGCACACTGAACTATCGAGTAGTCATCAATTTTGCTTTGCCAAACGTTCTTAACATCGTCACTTGCATCTGCGGCAGGCCTGGCACCCAGCGGTGCTTCCAGGACATAATTCTTCTGTGCAGCAATGAGGATAATCCTCAAGTTACGGACCCAGTCCGTGTAATTGCTACCATCATCTTTCAACTTGGCTTTCTCAAGGAACGCATTAAAATTCAACGGAACAACAGCACGAGCCATCTATCTACAACAAACATAGACAAGCAAAAATATTATCAGGTACTAAGTTCATGATAAATTTAAGTTCAATTAATCATATTACTTAAGAACTCCCACTTAGACAGACATCTCTCTAGTCATCTAAGTGATCATGTGATCCAAATCAACTAAACCATGTCCGATCATCACGTGAGATGGAGTAGTTTCAATGGTGAACATCACTATGTTGATCATATCTACTATATGATTCATGTTCGACCTTTCGGTCTCTGTATTCCAAGGCCATATATGTATATGCTAGTGTCGGTGTCAAAACCGGCGGATCTCATGTAGGGGGTCCCGAACTGTGCGTCTAGGCGGATGGTAACAGGAGACAAGGGACACGATGTTTTTACCCAGGTTCGGGCCCTCTTGACGGAGGTAAAACCCTACTCCTGCTTGATTAATATTGATGATATGGGTAGTACAAGAGTAGATCTACCACGAGATCAAAGAGGCTAAACCCTAGAAGCTAGCCCATGGTCTGATTGTTGTTCGTCCTACGGACTAAAACCCTCCGGTTTATATGGACATCGGAGAGGGTTAGGGTTACACAGAGTCGGTTACAATGGTAGGAGATCTACATATCCGTATCGCCAAGCTTGCCTTCCACGCCAAGGAAAGTCCCATCCGGACACGGGACGAAGTATTCAAACTTGTATCTTCACAGTCCAGGAGTCCGGCCAACGATGATAGTTCGGCTATCCGGACACCCCCTAATCCGGGACTCTCTCAGTAGCCCCCGAACCAGGCTTCAATGACGACGAGTCCGGCGCGTAGATTGTCTTCGGCATTGCGAGGCGGGTTCTTCTCCAAATTCTATATACTTGTTGAATAGTGTCCGGCTTCTGATAAATGCTGCGCTCTTTGGCTTCCACGCCCAATAATGGCAAGTGGGCGGAGCCGAGCTATGGCGCATCGCCGGGACCGGATATCTATCCAGAACCTCGAAGAAGGCATCCGAAGACTGGCCTTCGGAATGGTTTTATATAGAAGACGCCCCGCTACTGGATCCCGTTCGGATCGGCCTCCCGGAGTTCAGTAATGCTCCCTTGAAGAAACGCCTAAGTTGGCGTCCATGGAGCCCCCATAGGGAAAACGACAGGGACGTCCTTTACTGGGTAAGCGGACATTTCCTTTTTTGCACATCCGATCCGTACTCCCATGGTTAGATATCTCATTTTGTGATTTCGATGCAGGAACTGCGCCAGGCCGTAAAAGATATAAACAGCTCGCCTCCGCAACCCGAGGATCCAGAATGGTTCCTCAATCCGGCCTCCCAAGAGGATCCGGACATATTGGTGGAGCTGATTGATGGGGTATTTCACCAACTAAGCATCGATAATGCCTTGGTTGCCATTATGGCCGATTACCCCGGAATACTTCCAGCCTCACAGGTAACTGAGACCGAAGCCCCAGTACTTTGATAATGACCCATCCGTGCTTATTTTTGATCACCGTATATCAATGGTGTTTCACAGGGGGTGCCTTCGAGGCGGGAGGCCGAGCCCGCGGCGGCTAGCCAACAAGGGGCAGCACGGCCACGCAGGCTAAAAAGAAGTGCGGTCCGGATTGAAACGCCGCCGCAATGGTAAGGCGTGTCACCATATTCCTGGGATTGATTCCGAGAAGGTATATTAACGCTGGTGCTCCTTTTAGGAAAAAGAGCGCTCGCCGGACTGTGTCCGGAGAGATGGCCAATCGAGCCTCCGCCAGCCAGGTCCAACACCGGGTCCGGAAGCGGAGGTGAACACAAGGCGTGCGTCGGATGCTCCTCCGACAGAGGATGCCGACAGATTGTCCGCCACCAACTCCAAGGTGGAGAGTGCCATCAATCACAGGCGCCGCCAGACAGTTCTTCGTGACGCATGTTTCTCCCAAGAGGCATTGAATGCCTTCAATTCGGGAGACGCGCACCTCCGTGCCGCTCAAGATGGTCTAGCCAGAGGCATGCAGCAGTATGTAAAGGACATACGGGTGAGGAGATTTGACAGTTATATATGCCAGTAGCCCCCGAGACTTAAAATAGTTAGGAGAACTGATTTAAGGATCATTTGTTATGCAGGATCTTACAGAAAAGAATACCCGACTGTCTCAGATGCTTGAAGAGTGCAAGGCCCAGCTTGAGGCCGCACTAGCCGCCACAGGGGGAGCCACAGAGACCCCCTCCGGTAATATATACTTCGAAAGATAAGTAGTTTGTGAAGTGCGGCGTGTGTATAAGTCTGACAATAATATTGCAGATGGCGTCGGACTAGATCCGGACAAGCAACAACTCCTGCGCCGGTTAAAGGCCAGCGAGAATGTGCTTACAAGGGTGAGCCAAGAGAAAAATAATCTCCAAGATGCCAACACCCAGCTGGGTGAGGAACTAAAGGATGTTCGAGCCCAGCTGTCTGACTCCGTTAAGGAGAATCGGCGACTTCATCGCGGCATTTATAGTAAGTGCTTGAGCGAACTTTTGAAAAGAAGAGTTCAGCGAGGAAGTCGACTAACAGAAATATGTCTGTAGGTATGCTCACAGGTCGTCCTGCAGAGGAAATGCCCGGTTCAACGGGTGACCTACTTCCCGAGCTTCTGCAACTGCACGAACGAGTTCGGCAGGTGATGAGAGGCGTCGCCCGGGCCTTGTGGCCATCCATCTCCCTACCCAAAGGCCTTGGAGAGCTTGCAGATAGGCTTCAAGGAGCACGGCGGCGCTTCCGGCTATGGAAGATATCGGCCTGCCGTCAAGGCGCCAGGGAGGCCTAGGCCATGGTGAAGACATGGTACACGAAGGCTGACCCAAACCACATGGCCGAGGTTGGACCTATGGGGCCCGATGGGAAGGAGATCCCTGTGAGCTTAATGTACGGCCAAGTAGAGTTGGCCGCAAAGTATTCCCAGCGGGACTGTAAACTAGACAGCTTATTAGATGGTATTGAAGAGGAATACAATCAGTCAATTTGACTATGTAATTTAAAACGATATGTAAAATGCCTTCTAGCCGGATTGTAGATCGTTTGTCATAGCGGACCTTTTCGCTTCAACCTCGGGACCCGATAGTCCGGAGTGTGTCTGAATACCCTCGCGGTTATGTAAGAATCGGGGCATGCGTGGAGACCAGGCGTAGGGGTCATGAGTGCTTTATCAGACAAGTGCCCAACTAGTTATGTTATATTACATGGTTAGTAAGAAACATATTCCAGGGAGAATAGTTCTGTTGGGGGTTCCTTTCCCTGGGAGGCATGCCCTAAAGTGCATGTCCGGACTGCAAAAAAAGCAGAAAAACATCTGGGGGAAGATAAATGAATAAGTAAGAAATCGTCTTTTAGTTCACCGACCGAATATTCCCTTAAGAACGCTAGCTTTCGGCTTCACCCAGTCTGAGGTACATGTCCGACTGACCTAGCGGTAACAGTCGCAGAGGTGCTCCCTTTACCACCTAGCCGAACAATCGGGAACGTAGGGGTAAGCACATGAGCCAGGCAACCCAGCTTGGCCAAAACTTAAGTCATATCGATGCATATAATGGTGAATAAAAGGTACATGCGGAAGTGTGACACATGTGTTGGGCATAAAGCCCGTATAAATAAGCTTATGTTAAAGAAGCCTCCAGGTATACTGAGCACGGATAACGCGTCAAGTGTGTGCAAACAGTGCGCAAACGAGCCTCCAACGGCTTCAGAAAAAAGGAGGGAGAAGGAGAGAAATAAAAGACAGTTAAAGTACAAAATATAGACGGAGGAAGGAGATGAACTCAGAGTCTGGCGCTAGGCATAGAATCTTCGGAGACGGGCTGCGTTCCATGGGTTCGGCTCAAGTCGGTTGTCCGATGTGTTCCGCCGATGGTACGCTCCGCCGGTCAGGACTTGGTCAATGATGAAGGGACCCTCCCATTTGGGCTTGAGTTTGTCCTTTTTCTTGTCCGGCAGGCGTAGAACTAATTCGCCAACATTGTAAGCTTTGGCCCGTACTTCTCTGCTTTGGTATCTTCGAGCCTGCTGTTGATAGAATGCGGAACGGGCTTTTGCCACGTCGCGCTCCTCCTCCAAGGTGTCCAAACTATCCTGCCGATCGAGCTCGGCTTCTCTTTCTTCGTACATGCGCACGCGAGGTGAGTCATGAATTATGTCGCAGGGCAAAACAGCCTTTGCACTGTACACCATAAAAATGGTGTGAATCTAGTAGTGCGATTCGGCGTGGTCCGCAGACCCCAGAGTACGGAGTCGAGCTCCTCTACCCAGTGCGTATTAGATTCCTTGAGGGACCGCACTAGTCTGGGTTTAATGCCGCTCATGATTAGACCATTTGCTCGCTCGACTTGACCGTTAGTTTGAGGGTGTTAGACTGAAGCGTAGTCGAGCTTGATGCCCATGTTTTTGCACTAGAGTTTGACCTCGTCGGCCGTGAAGTTCGTGCCATTATCAGTAATGATGCTATGGGGGACGCCGTAACGGTGTACTACCCCTGATATGAAGTCTATCACCGGTCCGGATTCCGCCGTCTTAACAGGTTTTGCCTCTATCCATTTGGTGAATTTATCCACCATGACCAATAGGTATTTTTGCTTGTGGGTTCCTCCTTTAAGGGGTCGAACCATATCAAGCCCCCAGACCGCGAACAACCAGGTGATGGGTATAGTTTTGAGGGCGGTAGGTGGCATGTGGCTTTGATTAGCAAAGAGCTGGCATCCGACGCATCGTTGGACCAAGTCCTGAGCATCTGCCCGGGCCGTCGGCCAATAAAATCTTGTATGGAAGGCCTTGCCTACAAGGGCCCGGGCTGCGGCGTGGTGCCCGCCGAGTCCGGCATGAATTTCAGCCAGAAGATTCCGCCCTTCCTGTTCGGAGATACACCTTTGAAGGACTCCGGTTGTGCTTTTCTTATAAAGCTCTCCCTCATGGACCTTATAGGCTTTAGATCGCCGCACTATGCAGCGGGCCTCGTTTTGGTCCTCGAGAAGTTCCTGCCTATTTAGATAGGCTAGGAATGGTTCTGTCCATGGGGCAATGACTGCCATTATTTTGTGGGCTGACGGTGTTATTTCGTTGGCAGAACCACCAACTATGTCAGAATGTTCGGTGTGGGGTAGTGTGGTTGGGTCCGGGATGTTATTTCTGAACTCTCCCTCCCATAATACGGATGGCTTGAAAAGCCTCTCTAGGAAGATGTTGGTAGGGACGGCATCGCGCTTTGCGCCAATGCGTGCCAACACGTCTGCTGCCTGGTTGTTCTCCCGGGCTATATGGTGAAATTCGAGCCCCTTAAACCGAGCTGACATTTTTAGGACGGCGTTGCGATAAGCTGCCATTTTTGGATCCTTGGCATCAAAGTCTCCATTTATTTGGGATATCGTGAGGTTTGAATCCCCGCGGACCTCTAGGCGCTGAATGCCCATGGAGACTGCCATCCGGAGACCATGTAGAAGGGCCTCATATTCAGCTACGTTGTTGGAGTCCGTGTACATTATCTGAAGTACGTATTGGACTGTATCTCCAGTTGGGGACGTCAGAACGACGCCAGCTCCCAGGCCAGCCAACATTTTGGAGCCGTCGAAGTGCATGATCCAGTTGGAATATGCGCCGTACTCTTTAAGGAGTTCGGTTTCAGTCCATTTGGCGACGAAGTCGGCCAAAACTTGCGACTTAATAGCTCGCCGTGGCTTGTAGGTTATGTCAAACGGGAGGAGCTCGATGGCCCATTTGGCAATCCAGCCCGTTGTGTCGCGGTTGTTTATAATGTCATTAAGAGGTACTTCGGAGGCTACTGTTATCGAACACTCTTGGAAGTAGTGTCGCAGCTTCCGGGATGCCATGAACACTACATATGCTATCTTTTGATAATGCGGGTACCATGACTTGCGTGGAGTTAGGACAGTAGACACGTAGTAAACTGGTTTTTGGAGAGGGAACTTCTGTCCGTCCGTTTCTCGTTCGACAACAAGCACCGCGCTTACAACTTGATGGGTTGCCGCGATGTATAATAGCATTGGTTCGCCCATGTTGGGCGCGGCCAGGACCGGATTTGTTGCCAATATGGCTTTGATTTCTTCGAGTCTGTCCATGGTGGCATCCGTCCACTCGAAGTGTTCGGTGCGCCACAGGAGGCGATAAAGGGGTAATGCCTTTTCTCCTAAACGGGAGATAAAGCAGCTTAGAGCCGCCACGCATCCAGTAAATTTTTGTATTTGTTTGAGGTCTTTTGGGATATCCAATTGTGACAGAGCTTGGATCTTGGCTGGGTTTGCTTCAATTCCTCTACCGGATACAATGAAGCCCAAGAGCTTTCCGGCTGGTACGCCGAAAACGCATTTTTCCGGGTTGAGCTTAATGTCATATGCTCGAAGATTGTCGAATGTGAGCCTCAAGTCGTCTACTAGAGTTTCGACATGCTTGGATTTGACGACCACATCATCTACGTATGCCTCCACTGTTTTTCCAATCTGGTTTGCCAGACATGTCTGAATCATGCGCTGGTATGTTGCACCGGCGTTTTTGAGCCCGAAGGGCATTGTGTTGAAGCAGAATGGGCCGTATGGAGTGATGAATGCCGTTGCGGCTTGGTCTGGCTCTGCCATCTTAATTTGGTGGTAGCCGGAGTATGCGTCGAGGAAGCACAATGAATCGTGTCCTGCGGTAGCGTCGATAATTTGATTGATGCGGGGAAGGGGGAAGGGATCCTTTGGGCAAGCCTTGTTAAGGTCCTTGAAATCGAAACACAGGCGCCAGGATTTGTCCTTCTTTGGTACCATTACCAGGTTTGCTAGCCAGTCCGGATGTTTTATATCTCTAATGAATCCGGCCTCCAATAGTTTGGCTAGCTCCTCTCCCATGGCATGTCTCTTAGGTTCAGAGAAACGCCGATGAGCTTGTTTAACTGGCTTGAATCCTTTTAGGATATTTAGGCTGTGCTCGGCCAGCCGGCGTGGGATTCCTGGCATGTCTGAAGGGTGCCAGGCAAAGATGTCCCAATTTTCGCGTAGGAATTCTCGTAGTGCGGCGTCTACATCAGGGTTTAATTGTGCCCCGATGGAGGCCGTTTTTGTAGGGTCCGTTGGATGGACTTGGAATTTGACTATTTCGTCCGCCGGTTTAAAAGAGGTGGACTTGGATCTCTTATCGAGTATCACATCGTCCCTGTTCACCATGGAGCGCAGCGCAGTGAGTTCCTCGGCCGCTAGGGCTTCGGATAGTGCCTCAAGGGCAAGTGTGGCTATTTTATTTTCGGCGCGGAGTGCTATGTCCGGGTCACTAGCAAGAGTGATGATTCCATTGGGTCCGGGCATTTTGAGCTTCATGTACCCGTAATGGGGTATAGCTTGAAAAATTGTGAATGCCTCTCGCCCTAATAGAGCGTGGTATCCGCTGCTGAACGGGGCCACTTGGAATGTGACCTCCTCAGACCTATAATTATCCGGCGTGCCGAACACCACATCCAGTGTGATTTTTCCTGTACAGCATGCTTCCTGACTGGGGATTATTCCTCTAAAGGTTATGCTGCTTCGCTCAATGCGGCTCCAGTCTATTTCCATTTTTCGAAGGGTTTCCTCCTAAATGAGGTTTAATCTGCTACCGCCATCCATGAGTACCTTGGTAAGGCGAAAGCCGTCCACTATTGGACTGAGGACCAATGCGGCTGGTGCTTAGGCTGTTCGGAATTTAGGTTCGTCACTGGCGTTAAAGGTAATAGTTTTGTCACTCCATGGATTTATTGTTGCTACCTGGTGGACTTCAAAAAGGCTGTGGATTGTTCGTTTCCGCATATTATTTGATGTGAAAGTTTAGAAGACTGTTAATACCGTACTAGTATTGCTGGGCTGGTGCTCTGGAGCTAGAAGCTCTTCGCCACTTTTGGCCACCTGCCCTAGTATCCAACATGCTCTAAGGCTGTGAGTTGGAGTGGCGCCCTCTATACTATGAATTTTGCAGGGTCCATTGAGCCATCCCTCCAGTACGGTTCCATGCCCTTTAGAGGATTTTTGCTTTTTGGTATTTAACCTAGGTGCCTGGTAATGATGCACCCTTTTACTTTGGACTAGGGTTGTGTTCAAAGCCGGATTATCCCAAAAATTGATTTCGGTTTTCCAGGTGCTCTCCATCGCACATTACTTTCGTACTATGGACGCCAAGTCAGCAAAGCGTGTAATTTCGCGATGAATTTTGACGTTGAGGATTCCTTTTTCCGTGCAATTAATGCAGAAGAATGAAATTGCGTCCTCTTCACGGTAGTCCTTTAGCCTGTTCATGACCAGGAGGAATCTGGCCTAGTAATGATGTATTGTTTCAGCGGGCTCTTGCCGGATTTGGGATAGATCGCTTATGTTTGGGTGGGCGGGTGGATTTAAATTCCGAACTCCGTCCGATCTAAGACTCAGGGTACAAGAAGTTTCCGAACTTGGAAGCTTGGGTTCTTGGACGTTGTCCGATGAATCTAGACCACTGCCTGACTTTAAGTTCAGGGCTTGAGTGGTGTTCTACCCTCCGCGGGAATCCGGCATGGAGGGGTCAGGAATCCGGACATACACTACTAGGGAAAAGGCTAGCAGCAGCGCGGGTTTTAGGTGTATCAGTAGCGCAGGAAGGGGCGCTACTAATAAGGCGCTACAGCTAACATATAGCAGTAGCGCGTGGTCACCGGCGCTACTGCTACACAAGTGTAGTAGTAGCGCGGTTACTGGGAGCTCGCTACTGCTAGTAGCTCTAGCGCCCTTTGCAACGACGCGCTACTGCTATCGCGGCGCTGCTGCTAACTTTTATACACTCGCTACTACTAATTTAATAGGTTTTTTGTTTTTTTTGGGGCATATTTGTTTTGTATGTGAACAGGCTTTATAGAAGAATCTTTAGCACATAGAAATGTCATCATGATACACATACAAATGCATGCAAGACCACGAATGTAATCATAGCATATACATACAAATAGTCTCATCATAATCATCATCCAACACAAAGTGGTCTCTCGTCATCATCTCGAAAATAGTGATACAAGTCCTTGATTACTTGCAAATACATCGTCATCCATCTAAACAATGGTATACGGGAGAAGAGCTATCACTTGGAGTACATGAGTTTGTATCCCTCTCTCGCATTAGCGTGAACCTAAACTAACTACTGCTTGTCGCTCGGAAACCGGAAACCGGCAACACCTGGGCCTGACACTCCGGCCACTCATCGTATATATACTCCTGGCGTAGCACTTCTTCGCCATCGATGATCTATGCACCTGCATCGTCACATGAGTCGATGATATGCAACATATATAGTTGAGCAACAGAAAGAGACAGCCTTGACAAAAATAGAAACAACATATCATAAGCATAAATAACAAAGTTCATCGTACCCAAAATGCCCTAACTAGAGTGATCTTCGCTAGTCGAGGAGGAGGACGGTTTAATTACATCACAAATAAAGTTTCACTCCGCATAACTCAAAGTTTTGTCATACAGAAAGTATGGACTAAACAGACACATTGTCATATATCGACAATCACTCCAACATGCCGTGCCATCCATCGAGGTCAGGGAGATAGTCCCCGAGCTTAGTGAAAGGCTTCATGTCGAGACGCTGAGAGGCTATCCATGTTCGGACGTCTTCCCGCAACATTTGTCCTTCTCCATAGAACATCCCTGTTTTTCCGACGACCTCTTTCATGATGATTTGGGCAAGTTCGTGTTGGATGTTATAGAACTCAGCTCAAAGTCGATGATCCTCGATATCTCCTATGTCCTTTGCCCATTGCAGAATATGGGCATCGCCAGATCTAGGTGACAGTGAAGGTTCTGGTGATCCCGTCTGTACTCCAGCATGTGGTGTAGGACATAGAATCCATCATTAAGAGAATCGTTCGGTTGCTGGATGCAGCAGAAGTCGGTCTTATGGCTGAAGGCGGCCCTGCCGCCCCTTCTCTTCTTGTCCCTAACCTCTCCACCCCTTGCTTGGTAGTAAAACATAGCACTGTCAAGAACATCTTTGATGTGGGTGTAATCCTTTTTGTGAATGTTCTTCGACGAGTCCAAGTAAAGAGTGTGGGAGAATCGGGGGTAGAGGATGATGAGTATGGCGCGCCCGCCGCTGAACAAAATAAGTACACCTCAAATTAATTAGCCTCCACCGTGCAAATGAATTATTGAAATCGAAGGAAGGATAGCAGCGCGAATGACTTACACGGGATGATAAGGCACGAGAATTGCCTCCTTGTCCTTATTGGCGAGCATGAAACTGATGATGTAATCCCTCGCGTATTCACGCTGCTCTGCACAGACTCCCAAGAAGCTCTCGTGCATGTAGTACGGGTCAGTGACACAGATATGACGTATCTGCTCAACCCCAATGATGTAGTTCATGTGCAAGGCATAAAGGCGGACAAATGTAAAATCCAGCTTCTTCACATGAAACATGTCGAATATGTAATCGAATCGGAGGAAGACTTATCCGCAGGGAAGCTGTCGACGTACGACATTTGCCGCGGAACGTTAACCACGTAGAGTGGGTATCCTGGATCTTTCGAGGCAATGAGGCATTTCTCTACCCGCAGCACATCGTCATGAAGTCTCCTTAGATCGCCGAATCTTGCCCGTAGCGTTGTTGCGGGTAGGATTGGTTGACCGAGGATATGCCATTTATCCGCATCGGGGATATCTATATGGTCCTGAAGCCGAGGCTGCTGAGGTGGCTGGATCATAGAATCAGCTTTTTTGCCTTTCCTCGCTCTCTTCCTAGACTTCTTTACTACCGGAAGGTCGTCAATAATACGTTGAGACGGTAATTCAGGCACCGACTCATGACGCTCAAACCCTGAGGAGGCGCCAGTATAGACATACTATTCAGCGCCATCGTCATCGTCATCCTCATCCATGGCGACGTCATTAGCGACTAATGGAGCCTCCTCCTTACCCCATCCGCTATCACCCAACCCGACACCCGACGCTAATTGGGTAAGTGGGGTGTTGGTGTTCATACCTTGCTAAGGCTGCGTGCTTGTGGGAGTGCTCCCGGCCGCCTCCAGACGAAACAAACTCTTTGGCCACAACAGGACCCACCCATTGCAACAATCACCAAGCCGCCGCGGGGTCTTGTTGTCATCCCCCACTGGTATTAGAGGAGGCAAATTCTCATGGCCCGGTTTGACACTGGCCACGGAAACCTTGAAGACGTCCGGGGGGATCGACCGGCTATGGAACAATGGTTCCTTCGGCTCCATTATCGTCGCCTTCCCCACGTCCACCTTCTGTTCACCGATGGTGTACAATATGGTGCACGGGGTTTCGTCGGCCTGCAAAGAAAAGTCTGCGACGTGAGACATCCGAAAGACAACGAAAATGGGAGATTATACATTTATATTGAAGGGGGACGGTGTGACAGATACCGTGAGGGCGTCGAGCTCAGCCAAAGAGGAGGCACCACCGAGCACGTCCGGTGCGGGAGCCGGTGCGGGAGCAGGTGCTGGAGCCGGTGTGGGAGCCGGTGCGGGAGCAGGTGCGGGATCAGGTGCGGGAACCGATGCGGCAGCAGGTACGGGAGCGGGTTCGGGAGCAGGTGCTCCCAAGAAGTCAGCAAGGGGAAAGTCCTCTGCATTTTTTTCTGGATTTTTCCTTGTCCAAGTGAAAACACCCGTCACCAAGGAAGTAGATATATCTGCAATCGCTTGTTATGTGGCAGCTACCGCTGTTGCGACTGTCTGAGATGATTTCTTCTCAACCGCAATCTCAACCTTCTTGTCGATGTTTTCTTCAGTTAACCTCCGTCTTTCCTTTCTCTCCTCCATGGTCTCATGGTAGTACTTCTTCCACGTGGCGCCGTCTCCGACACCGTGCACGCGTCCATACGACGGTCGAGTATCGACCGGTTGTCATTTCGATATGTTCAACGCCCGGTTGAATGGAGTGTCCCACTTGGGCCTCGCCAATGCCTCAGACGGCGAGTCGCTTTCGGCCGAAATCTGGTGCTGCTCTCTCTGCAAAAGGCACAAGGATCGTTTACAAATATGACAAACATGTGCAGTCGAATTGATCAGAAACTAAAATTACCAGCAGTCTCATGAACTCCGTAATGACCGGTGTTGTCTCGTAAACCTTCTTCACTGGGTCCCAACGGTGCCGGGCCCTCAGCACGTCACGCTCCTGCGGGACGATGAAATCCGCCAAGGGGTCTGGGATGCCCAGACTTGCGGCTTCCGCGTCCTCCTTGGCCCATTTGGACCCCTTTCCTCTGTAACCACGGCTTCTGAGGTGGTGGCTCCCAATGTTCCTCTTTTGAAGCCCCTTCATGTAGTTAGACTTTTTTTTGGCAGCTTCGGCCTTGCAAGCCTCCTTGAATATTTGAAACTGCTCTTCCGTGATTGTCGGATTATCCTTTACAATCTCGGAGTAGGGTTCCCCGTCGTTGATCTTTGCTTTCACTCGATTTTTCCAGGCGGCCAACGCGTCGCTAAACTTGGTCATGGCGTGTTTGTTTATCTTCTTCATTGTCGGGTCCTCGTTTGGATCTTCATAATCCTTCTCATTCCGGCCCGGGAACAAGAATATCTGGTGAAACTTCTTTAGGAGGGAGCTCCTCATATTTTCAATCTTCTGTAGTTTCTCATCGTTGATGGTGGCGGTTGTCCGTACGATGCAGCCTATTTGATTGCCGTAGCACGCGTGCGCTTCCTCGGGCGCCTGTGGCTCAAAATTGTCGTCATCCACCTCCGTGACCACCAGTCTAGTAGTCCTGAGTTTGTTAGGAACCCGTTGCCTCTTTGCTTTCGGTTCTACACCGGCTCCGCTCCCCGAGGCAGCACCGGTCTCAGCGCCGGTCTCGATGCCGGTCTGAATCTCAGCGCCGGTCTCGATGCCGGTCTGAATCTCAGCGCCGGTCTCAGTCTCAGCACCGGTCTGTGTGTCGGTCTCAGTCCCCGATGCCACCGGTGGGCCCAGCAACAACATCAGTTGATCGTCGGTAAGGCTAAAATATTCGTCTGCCACCCGGTAGACATCGTCGCAATCACCAGAACCCTGTCCTTCATCGTTGCTAGCCATGTTTCCTATGATTAAATCTAGTCAATTAATTCTAGACCTAATAAAATGAATAATGACATAAAAAGGACTATTGTTTTGCAGGAATGTTGACTCCTTCCTTGTGCGGCAAATCCCGGGCACTCGATATGTCCTAGTTTGTAGCACAAGTCATGCCGAAATTCACGGGAAATTTCGGCATGACCTTTGCTAAAAAGTGGACAAATCGAGAACCTGAAATTTTTCGGAACAGAAATGAATCAACATTCCGGCAAAACATAGGCCACTCAGCATCATTCCCTAGAAATAACAAAGCCACTTGGGCACAATCGAACAACTTCAATGAAAAGATATAACATGAGCAAAAACTATTGAGGAATTTGCATATAACATGGCCACTTCAATGAAAAGATATAATCAACAATAATGGAATATGCAAATGAACATCAATGACATATATCTAAATGCCATAGCTACTATTCTGTTTGACCAAGTTTTTGAAAAGAAAAACAAATCTGTTTTTTGTTTATAGCTAAATGCCATAGCTACTGTTTTTTATTTATAGCTAAATACTTTTGTTTTTTGTCTAAAGCTAAAAGTCTAGGAACTACATTTTCTCTAACCCTTTTGACCTCACCAGAATTTCCACAGCCAGACCTTAGTACCTACACCCAATTTCTTCAAAAATATTCAGGTCCATAGTCCAAATAATTCAAATTTCATTTGAATGAAATTTGGAACAAATTCAGGTCCGTAGTCAAAATATTTTTTTATAGCTAAGTGTTTTTTGTTTATACCCTCTGTTAATTTAAATCTAAATGCTACTATTATTTATATACCCTCTATTAGTTTAAAGCTAAATGGAATTACTGTTTAGGAATTTTCATAAAAATTGCCCTAGCTAATTTCCTAAAAGAATTGCTAATCATTTTTCCTAAATGCTATAAAATGCCTACTGCCCTAAAAAATCTAGGGTTCATATGAACACCTAGGGTTCATATGAACACCTAGGGTTCATATGAACATCAACACAGTATCAACATATATATAATTGCCCTAGCAGAGAGAAATAGGAGGGTAGGGACATGAGAGGCATTGCCTTACGGTCGGCGGCGAGGGCAGGCTCTGGCTCGGGCAGCGGCGGTGAGGTCGAGGGCGGCGGCGGCAAGCTCGAGGGAGGCGACAGTGAGGTCGACGACGGCCTCGGGCGGCGGCTGTGAGGTCGAGGGGGCGGCCTCGGGCGGCGGCGGTGTGGTCGAAGGTGGCCTCGAGCGGTGGCAGTGTGGTCGAAGGCGGCAGGGCAACGGCGGCGATGGAGCAGTTGGGGGACAGGGGGCGTAGAGAGAGGGGGTGGAAAGGACTTAGGGAAATTTTGAGCCCGGTCGGGCTGCCGGGATTTGAGTCAAACTAGCAGTAGCGCGTTTGGCCGAAACGCGCTATAGCTAAGATAGCTATAGCGTGTTCCAGAGAAACGCGCTACAGCTAACCCTTTCTGTTTTCTATTTCTTTTTCTTTTGTTTTCTTTACATTTTCTTTTTTTCATTTCTCCTTTTTCTATTTCTTTCATTTTCATTTACTTTTCTACTTATTTTTCTATTTATTTTCTTTTACATATCAGTAGCGCTCTATAGCATAAACGCGCTGCTACAATGTTTTTAGCAGTAGCGTGCTTCCAGGAGAACCGCTGCTACTATTCCTAGCCTACCGGCACTAGTGAGGGAATTTTAGTAGTAGCGCTTTTCTGTGAAGACGCGCTACTGCTAAAATAATGGTTGTAGCATGGTTTTGCAACAAGCGCTACTACTAAGTAGCGCTAGCGTCGAGTTTTGACCAACGCTACTGTTATACCTCTGTGTATAGCATTTTCCCTAGTAGTGATAGCTAGTCCTTAGGATAGAAGAAGGGTCACCATATTGTTCCCCTACCACAGCAACGTGGTGGGTAGCCTGGGGAGAGTTAATGTCTCTCAGATCAGTTTTAGGCCCAATCTGGTCGTAGTCTGTAGTGACTCCCAGGGCGACGATGCGATCCAAGAGCTCGTTTAAGGAAGATAGCTCCATCAGATCTAACTGCTCGACGAGTTCCGAGTTGATGTGAAGATTTCTTTTGATGACCCGAGAAGTCATCGTCGGCACGACGGACGAATAGGCGGTCATAAGGAAACCGCCTAGCCGGAGAGTTTGGCCGATGGCCAAAGCTCCTTTAGCAACGGTGCCGCCTTTAAAGACGGGACGAGGCATCCTTCCTGATGGCGACGGCACAGAGGAACTCTCAATGAAAGCACCAATGTCGGTGTCAAAACCGGTGGATCTCGGGTAGGGGTCCCGAACTGTGCGTCTAGGCGGATGGTAACAGGAGACAAGGGACACGATGTTTTTACCCAGGTTCGGGCCCTCTCGATGGAGGTAAAACCCTACTCCTGCTTGATTAATATTGATGATATGGGTAGTACAAGAGTAGATCTACCACGAGATCAAAGAGGCTAAACCCTAGAAGCTAGCCTATGGTATGATTGTTGTTCGTCCTACGGACTAAAACCCTTCGGTTTATATAGACACCAGAGAGGGTTAGGGTTACACAGAGTCGGTTACAATGGTAGGAGATCTACATATCCGTATCGCCAAGCTTGCCTTCCACGCCAAGGAAAGTCCCATCCGGACATGGGATGAAGTCTTCAATCTTGTATCTTCACAGTCCAGGAGTCCGGCCAACGATGATAGTTCGGCTATCCGGACACCCCCTAATCCGGGACTCCCTCGGCTAGGCTCGTCAAGTTTAACCTGAGTATTCCGCGTGTGCAACTGTTTTGCACCCGTTGTATTTGAACGTAGAGCCTATCACATCTGATCATCACGTGGTGTCTCAACACGAAGAACATTCGCAACAGTGCATACTCAGGGAGAACACTTCTTCATAATTAGTGAGAGATCATCTTAAAATGCTACCGTCAATCAAAGCAAGATAAGATGCATAAATGATAAACATCACATGCAATCAATATAAGTGATATGATATGGCCATCATCATCTTGTGCTTGTGATCTCCATCTCCGAAGCACCATCATGATCACCATCGTCACCGGCGCGACACCTTGATCTCCATCGTAGCATCGTTGTCGTTACGCCATCTATTGCTTCTACGACTATCGCTACCGCTTAGTGATAAATTAAAGCAATTACAGGGCGTTTGCATTTCATACAATAAAGCGACAACCATATGGCTCCTGCCAGTTGCCGATAACTTGGTTACAAAATATGATCATCTCATACAATAAAATATAGCATCACATCTTGACCATATCACATCACAACATGCCCTGCAAAAACAAGTTAGACGTCCTCTACTTTGTTGTTGCAAATTTTACATGGCTTCTACGGGTTGAGCAAGAAACGTTCTTACCTACGCATCAAAACCACAACAATAGTTCGTCAAGTTAGTGATCTTTTAACCTTCGCAAGGACCGGGCGTAGCCACACTCGGTTCAACTAAAGTGAGAGAGATAGACACCCGCCGGTCACCTTTAGGCAACGAGTGTTCGTAACAGTAAACCAGTCTCGCGTAAGCATACGCGTAATGTCGGTCCGGGACGCTTCATCTCACAATACCGTTGAACCAAAGTATGACATGCTGGTAAGCAGTATGACTTATATCGCCCACAACTCACTTGTGTTCTACTCGTGCATATGACATCTAAGCATCAAACCAGGCTCGGATGCCACTATTGGGGAACGTAGTAATTTCAAAAAAATTCCTACGCACACGCAAGATCATGGTGATGCATAGCAACGATAGGAGAGAGTGTTGTCTACGTACCCTCGTAGACTGAAAGTGGAAGCGTTAGAACAACACGGTTGATGTAGTCGTACGTCTTCACGGCCCGACTGATCAAGCACCGAAACTATGGAACCTCTGAGTTCTAGCACACGTTCAGCTCGATGACGATCCCCGGACTCCGATCCAGCAGAATGTTGGGGAAGAGTTCCGTCAGCACGACGGCGTGGTGACGATCTTGATGTTCTACCGTCGCAGGGCTTTGCCTAAGCACCGCTACAATATTATCGATGACTATGGTGGAGGGGGGCACCGCACACGACTAAGAGATCAAGAGATCAATTGTTGTGTCTATGGGGTGCCCCCCTCCCCCGTATATAAAGGAATGGAGGAGAGGGGGCCGGCCAAGGGGGTGGTGCTCCCTAGTGGGGGAGTCCAACCCCAACCGGGAGTAGGACTCCTCCCTTTCCTATTAGGAGTAGGAAAGGGAAGGAAGAGGGGGAGGGAAGAAGGAATGGGGGGCCGGCCCCTGAGGGAGTCCCGGATTAGGGGGTGTCCGGATAGCCGAACTATCACCTTTGGCCGGACTCCTGGACTATGAAGATACAAGATTGAAGACTTCGTCCCGTGTACGGATGGGACTTTCCTTGGCGTGGAAGGCAAGCTTGGCGATACGGATATGTAGATCTCCTACCATTGTAACCGACTCTGTGTAACCCTAACCCTCTTCGGTGCCTATATAAACCGGAGGGTTTTAGTCCGTAGGACGAACAACAATCATACCATAGGCTAGCTTCTAGGGTTTAGCCTCTCTGATCTCGTGGTAGATCTACTCTTGTACTACCCATATCATCAATATTAATCAAGCAGGAGTAGGGTTTTACCTCCGTCGAGAGGGCCGGAACCTGGGTAAAAACATCGTGTCCCTTGTCTCCTGTTACCATCCGCCTAGATGCACAGTTCGGGACCCCCTACCCGAGATCTGCCGGTTTTGACACCGACATTGGTGCTTTCATTGAGAGTTCCTCTGTGTCGTCATCTTTAGGCCCGATGGCTCCTCCGATCATCAACAATGATGCGGTCCAGGGTGAGACCTTTCTCCCTGGACAGATCTTCGTATTCGGCGGCTTTGCACTGCGGGCCAATTCGCTTGGCCATCTGGAGCAGATTGAAAGCTACACCCCTGGCCATCAGGTCAGATTTGGAAGTTTGAACTACACGGCTGACGTTCGCGGAGACTTGATCTTCGACGGGTTCGAGCCACAGCCAAGCGTGCCGCACTGTCACGATGGGCATGATCTAGATCTGTCGCCGGACAGTGCCCTGGAGGCCGCACCAGTGTCCGCTCCGACCCTTAGCTCCGAGCCGACTGTACCGATCGAGGGCGGGTGGCTGGACACCACCTCGGGGGCTGCTATCTCTACGGTGCTGGAGCCGAATACTATCCCTGTCCTTTGCAAGGCTTGTAACTCCAAGGTAGCGGACTCCTCTCTGGACTCCGGACCTTCCGCACCCCTGCCAATCGAATCCAATTGGGCACTGGTCATGGAGTTCACCACCGCAGACATCTTTCAGCACTCGCCCTTTGGCGACATCCTGAATTCACTAAAGTCTCTCTCTTTATCAGGAGAGCCCTGGCCAGACTATGGTCAGGAAGGCTGAGATGCGGACGACGAAGAAATTCAAAGCCCACTCACCACCCACTTCGTAGCCACTATCGATGATTTAACCGACATGCTTGACTTCAACTCCGAAGACATCGACGGTATGGAGGATGATGCAGGAGACGACCAAGAACCAGCACCTACAGGGCACTGGATGGCCACCTTGTCCTACGACATTTACATGGTGGACATCCCAAAAGATGGGAACGGCGATGGAACAATGGAGGATGACACCTCCAAGATACAGCCTAAGCGCCGGCATCAGCGGCGACGCTCTAAATCCCGCTACAACAAAAATGGTGATTCCGGCACGGGAGACAATAACACCCCGGAAAGTGCCGAAGACAACCCCCTCCAGCAGGATTCAGCACAGGAGGATGGAGAAGTCAGCCCTCATGAGAGAGAGGCAGACAGAGAGGTAGAGGACGATAATTACATGCCTCCCTCCGAAGACGAGGCAAGCCTCGACGATGACGAATTTGTCGTGCCTGAGGATCCCATCGAACAGGAGCATTTCAAACGCAGGCTTATGGCCACGGCAAGCAGCCTCAAGAAAAAGCAGCAACAGCTTAGAGCTGGTCAAGATTTGCTAGCTGACAGATGGACTGAAGTCCTTGCGGCCGAAGAGTACGAACTCGAACGCCCCTCCAAGAGCTACCCAAAACGTAGGCTGCTACCCCAATTAGAGGAGGAAGCACCTAAACCTACATCACCAGCGCATGATACGGCTGACCGGCCACCTTGTGGCCGCGATAGAGAGGCCTCTCGGCCCTCCACTCAAGCTGCACCCCGGCGCCGCTCAAAAAATACCAAGGCACGGGAAAATGCGCCAGACCTGCAGGATATACTACAGGGCAAGGCAAGGCAAACAAGATCGATCTACGGATCGCGTGGGCACCCCACGATACGTGATGATAACCGTCACGCCGGATATGGCAATTCCGGCCGGGCCAAACACAATAGACAAAGCTCATTTGAGCTACGTCGTGATATAGCCCAATACAAAGGCACCGCACACCCACTATGCTTCATAGACGAAGTGATGGATCATCAAATCCCTGAGGGTTTCAAACCCGTAAACATTGAATCTTACGATAGCACAACAGATCCTGCGGTCTGGATCGAGGACTATCTCCTTCATATCCACATGGCCCGTGGTGATGATCTACACGCCATCAAATACCTCCCACTCAAGCTTAAAAGACCAGCTCGGCATTGGCTTAACAGCTTGCCAGCAGAGTCAATTGGTTGTTGGGAAGACCTGGAAGCCGCATTCCTCAACAATTTCCAGGGCACCTATGTGCGACCACTAGACGCCGATGACCTAAGCCACATAATTCAGCAGCCAGAGGAATCGGCCAGACAATTCTGGACACGGTTCCTAACCAAGAAAAATCAAATCGTCGACTGTCTGGATGCAGAGGCCCTTGCAGCCTTCAAACATAACATCCGCTACGAGTGGCTTGCCCGGCACCTAGGACAGGAAAAGCCGAAATCCATGGCAGCCCTCACAACACTCATGACCCTATTTTGCACGGGAGAAGACAGCTGGCTAGCTCGTAGTAACAACATGACCAAGAGCCCTGGTAATTCGGATACCAAGGACAGCAATGGCAGGTCGCGTCGCAACAAGCACAAGCGACGCATTAATGGCGATAATGCTGAAGATGTGGCAGTCAATGCCGGATTCAGAGGCTCTAAACCCGGTCAGCGGAAAAAGCCATTCAAAAGAAATACTCTGGGCCCGTCCAATTTGGACCGAATACTCAATCGCTCGTGCCAGATACATGGCACCCCCGGAAAACCAGCCAACCACGTCAACAGGGATGGTTGGGTGTTCAAGCAGGCAGGCAAGTTACATGCCGAAAACAATGACAAGGGGCTGCATAGCGACGACGAGGAGGAGCCCCGGCCGCCGAACAATAGAGGACGGAAGGGCTTCCGCCTACAAGTGCGGACGGTGAACATGATATACGCAACCCACATACCCAAAAGGGAGCGGAAGCGTGCACTAAGGGACGTATATGCGATGGAGCCAGTCGCCCCAAAGTTCAACCCATGGTCCTCTTGCCCGATCACTTTTGACCGAATGGACCACCCCACTAGCATCCGTCATGGCGGATTCGCCGCATTGGTTCTAGACCCAATCGTTGACGGATTTCACCTCACTAGGGTCCTGATGGACGGTGGCAGCAGCCTGAACCTGCTTTATCAGGATACAGTGCGCAAAATGGGCATAGACCCCTCAAGGATTAAACCCACAAAGACGACCTTTAAAGGCGTCATACTAGGTGTAGAGGCCAACTGTACAGGCTTAGTTACACTTGAAGTGGTCTTTGGATCTCCGGATAACTTCCAAAGCGAGGAGTTAATCTTCGACAAAGTCCCGTTCCGCAGTGGCTATCACGCACAGCACGGACGAACCGCATTTGCAAAGATCAATGCGGTGCTGCACTACGCATATCTCAAACTCAAGATGTCAGGCCCTCGAGGAGTCATTACGGTCAACGGAAACACCGAACGCTCTCTCCGAACGGCGGAGCATACGGCGGCTCTCGCGGCAGAAATACAAAGCAGCCTCTCAAGACAATTCTCGAGTCCGGCTATTAAACATCCGGACACCGTCAAGCGCGCCCGGAGTAACCTACAACAAGACCGCCCAGCACGTCCCTAGCACGCGTAGCAATACGGCCCCAACCCCGGCCCTTGCGAAATTGCGAAACCAGTACTACGCGTACATAATTACGCTCTGGAAATACCATGGGCATAGGGGGAGGGGCACGACCACGGCAGGCCCAGAATGCGGCTCAACCGCACCAGGGGCTCCTGATTGTGTGATTCTTTTTTCTTACTTTCAGGACTCCTTTATCAAGAAGCCCTGTCCGGCAGTGGAATCGCCGAACACACGATGCAACAGCCAGGGAAGCAAAAAGCTACGTCGAGTGTCCAGGTGGTCTCTATAACAAGCAGTATAGCTGTTTTACATATCATCCCGCAGCTTGCTTCTGGAGGGGGACATGTCAAATAGTCCCGTCCCTTACTTATCGCACTATTTGTATCGTTCTGCTTTTACCGCAGCTTTTTTGAATAAACAATGCATAGCTTTTGTCTATTATTGCATTCCTTTTTTTACCTATATATGTTCACTTACGACATGTTGCATCTGTATGCTTTGGTACGACCAAATACACCAGGGGCTTAAGTACCCCAAAATATGGTGTGATAAGTCCGAACACTTTCACAAGTGCGGCACCCCGAACTTATAGCATTATATGCATCGGCTCCGAATCATGTCTTGGGTCAATAGTTGGGTTTGCCCGGCTCCCATGTTTTGGTACCTTACGTTCCGTTATATCGGCTAAGGTAGCGCTGGGAGAACCACTGCAATTGTGCCCCGGTTGAGCTGGGTTGAGCACCTCAGTGGAGAAAGCTAAAACTGACCGTCATGATAGGGCGAGAGCCGGTTGCTGTTCGAGAGGTTTTCGAGTCCCTAAAGACTTATGCCGCTTAGAGCGAGGAGCCGGCTTTGTCCGGCCCAGGCGTGGATAGCGCCCCGAATTCGTTCTTCCGAATACTAGGGGCTTCGCCGAAATTTAAAACTATAGAATTCTATGGCTAAGTGAGAGTGTTCAAGCATTATAGTCCGGTTGCCTTGTTCGTTGCGTTGAGCGCCTCCCTCGAAGGACCCAAGAATGGGAAAAAGAGCGCTCAAGTTTATCCCGAACACCCCAGCACTCGCGGCACGGGGGCAGAAGCTGACGACTTGCCATCTCTCAAATTTAATAAACGGCCTCACAGAAGGTAATATTTTAAATTCACAAGCGTTGCTTAGCGCACATGAACAAGTTTTCAAGCGTACAGGATAACAAATGCGAGTTTACTCAAAAATTACATCTTTGCAGCATTCACCCGCTATAAGGCGGGCACCCTTCAGGACGCCCGTATAATACATCTCGGGCGTGCGATACTCCTTGCCCGGTGGTGGAGCGTCTGTCACAAGCTTCTCAGCGTCCATCTTGCCCCAGTGCACTTTAGCACGGGCAAGGGCCCTACGGGCACCTTCGATACAGACGGAGCGCTTGACGACTTCAATCCATGGACATGCATCCACCAGCCGCCTCACTAGCCCAAAGTAGCTCCCAGGCATGGCTTCCTTAGGCCATAGCCGAACTATGAGGCCCTTCATGGCCTGTTTGGCCACCTTATGGAGCTCGACCAGCTGCTTCAGCTGGTCACTCAAGGGCACCGGGTGTCCGGCCTCAGCATACTGAGACCAGAACACCTTCTTCGTCGAGCTCCCCTCTTCGGCCCGGTAGAATGCGGCAGCGTCGGACACACTGCGGGGTAGATCTGTGAATGCTCCTGGAGAGCTATGGATTCGGGTAAGTAACAAATAATTCACTTTCACGTGCTTGCTCTGCATGGAGAATGCCTTACCCGCCGCTATCTTCTTCATTGCCTCAATTTCCTGGAGTGCTTTTTGGGCTTCGGCCTTAGCGGCTTTGGCGCTCTCAAGAGCCGAGGCGAGCTCGGACTCTCGAGTCTTTGAGTCACGCTCCAAACTCTCGTGTTTTTCCATGAGAGCCTGGAGCTCTTGCCGCACCTCCGCCACCCGCGCCTCTTGCTTCTCTCGCTCGGTGTGCTCCGTGGCCGCATTGCTTTCGGCCATGGACACCGCTTCCTTCAGGGTCGCCACCTCGTTCGTGGCCCCTGCAATTCTCATGTTATTCCTGCTATTTTTTGCAACTACATCTTTTATATACTTCCATAAGGTATTACTTACCTTCACTGTCCTCGAGCTGCTTTCAGGCAAGGCCGAGCTCGTTCTCGGACCGCTCGAGGCTCTGCTTCAATGCATGAACCTCCGCAGTCACTGCGGCAGAGGTCAGCAGCGCAGCCTGCATTCCCCATATTGACATGCTTATGTTAGACTCCTGCGTACATCTTTTTAGATCCTCAGTCCGGTTTTTCTTTCCGAACACCAAACTGAGCATCAGGGGCTACTGTCTATGCGGTAGTATTTTTAGATATCTTAAATACATACCTCAAAGCCTGTTAGAAGGCTGGCACAGGCTTCAGTTAGCCTGCTCTTGGCGGACTAAACTTTCTGGATCACCACACTCATAACAGTGCGGTCCTCCTGGTCGATGGAGGCGCCATTAAGCACCTCCAGCAAATTATCCGGTGCCTCCGGTTGGACGGAGGCCACCGGTGTCGCAGTCTCGCCCTTCTTACGAAGGGGTCGCCTGCCGGACTCCGGAACCATTGAATATTCCGGTGCAGAGTCCGGCCCATGACCTGACTTAGAGCCCTTTGGGGTTTGATCCCGCCTATGCCCGGAGTCCGGGAGGTTGCCTTGCAGCGCCTCCGGGACCTCCTCCTCCTGGCTGGGCCCCTTTTGGGACCCCACCTCAGCATCATCCACAGCGCGAGGAGAGGAGGCGGTCGGAAGTGAAGTGCTATTCACGTCCGACGGAGCCAAGGAGCCACTCATTGAAGTGTCGAGCCCGTCCTTGGGCGGGCTGCAGGGTTGTATTCGGCGTCAGGAGACTCTATACGACAAACGAAACGCCATGAGTTATTCTGGTATCCGGATACTTATGATGTCGCCGGGGGCTTATCCCTTGGTGGCCACTCCTCTTCGCCGTTGTCGGTGTTGGTGGAATAGTCCGGAGGAAGGGTCCTTCCCTTCTTGGACCCTCCGGCCTCCCCGGTCCGGGCGGCCTTCCTTTTCATCTCTCCCCCCGCTGGGGGAGAGGCCTCTTTTTTCCCCTCCTCGTCTTCACGGGAGGAGTCCGCCTCAGAGTCATCGGACGATGAGTCCGATAACACCTGGAGCCAGGAACTCTTTTGAGTTCCTGTGGCCTTCTTCTTGGCCCTCTTCTCCGACACCACATGAGGTGCCGGAACCAGCAGCCTCGTCAATCGGGCGTCCGTTGGGTCTTCTGGCAAGGGAGCCGGACAGTCAACCTGCCCGGACGTCTTCTGCCAGGCCTGTCAAAGGTAAGGGAGTTTAGATCCTGCAAAGAGTCAAACTATGAAAAACAAGTGTCCTGTAAAGGGTAAAATAGCTTACCTCACTGGCTTGACGCTGCGAGCTGAATCCGCGATCTTCGGTAGCGGATGCGGGAGCCTCGGCGCCCTTGAACAACACCTTCCAAGCATCTTCATACATAGTGTCGAAGAGCCTGCTCAAGGTTTGGTGCTATGCCGGATCAAACTCCCACGGGTTGAAGGCCCGTTGTTGGCACGGGAGGATCTGGCAGATGAGCATGACCTGGACTACGTTGACAAGCTTGAGCTTCTTATTCACCAAGGTTTGGACGCAGGTTTGGAGTCCGGTCAGCTCTTCCGAATTACCCCATGTCAGGCCCGTCTCTTTCCAAGAGGTGAGCCGTGTAGGGAAGCCAGATTGGAATTTGGGGGTCGCCACCCATTTAGGGTCACGCGGCTCGGTGATGTAGAACCACCCCGATTGCCACCCCTTTATGGTCTCCACGAAGGAGCCCTCAAGCCATATAACGTTGGGCATTCTGCCCACCATGGCACCTCCGCACTCCGCCTGGCGGCCGCCCACTACCTTCGGCTTGACATTGAAGGTCTTCAGCCATAAGCCGAAGTGGGGCTGGATGCAGAGAAAGGCCTCGCACACGACGATGAACGCCGAGATGTTGAGGATGAAATTCGGGGCCAGATCGTGGAAATCCAGGCCGTAGTAGATCATGAGCCCCCGGACAAATGGGTGAAGTGGAAAACCTAGTCCGCGGAGGAAGTGGGTGAGGAACACCACCCTCTCATGGGGCCTGGGGGTGGGGATGAGCTGCCCCTTGTCAGGGAGCCGATGTACGATGTCGCTGGACAAGTATCCGGCCTTCCGCGGCTTTTTGATGTGTCCCTCCGTGACAGAGGAGACCATCCACTTGCCTCCCCCTCCGGACATGGCTGGGGAAGGTTAAGGCGAGATGTGCGGACTCGGGCGCTGGAGCTCGAGTGCACGAAAATGGATGAGCAGAGGAGGAAGAAGGCGTGTGTGAAAAGGTGGATCCTTATCCCCTTATATGGACGGACAAAGCTATGCGTCCCCACCGGCCTGGTAAAACTCGCTTATCTCCCAAGCGCCGTAATTGATGGCGTGGTTGGGTTACCCATGCCCGTATTGATGAGAATCTCGGAATAAGGGGACATGATCTCTGCTTTGACAAGACGTGACAAGGAAACCGCCTCGCTAAGCGCGCTGAGGTGAAACAGTAAAAACGATTCGAATAAAGACTTGGTCGTGATGTCACGCCACAGAATACGTCAGCAGATTGAACTTGTGTAAATATTATTCTCTCTACGGTGGTATGTGGAACTTATTTTGCAGAGCCGGACACTATCCTTGTGTTCAAAAATCTTCTATGAAGTATTCGGAGGAGGAACCCTCCTTGCAATGCCGAAGAAAATATGTGCGCCGGACTCGTCGTCATGGAAGCCTGGTTCAGGGGCTACTGAGGGAGTCCCGGATTAGGGGGTGTCTGGATAGCCGAACTATCACCTTTGGTCGGACTCCTAGACTATGAAGATACAAGATTGAAGACTTCGTCGCGTGTCCGGATAGGACTTTCCTTGGCGTGGAAGGCAAGCTTGGAGATACAGATATGTAGATCTCCTACCATTGTAAGCGACTCTGTGTAACCCTAACCCTCTTCGGTGCCTATATAAACCGGAGGGTTTTAGTCCGTAGGTCGAACAACAATCATACCATAGGCTACCTTCTAGGGTTTAGCCTCTCTGATCTCGTGGTAGATCTACTCTTGTACTACCCATATCATCAATATTAATCAAGCAGGAGTAGGGTTTACCTCCATCGAGAGGGCCCAAACCTGGGTAAAAACATTGTGTCCCTTGTCTCCTGTTACCATCCGCCTAGACGCACAGTTCGGGACCCCCTACCCTAGATCCGCCGGTTTTGACACCGACAGCCCCCATCCCAATTCCGATTGGGCTTGGGGGGGCGTGCCCCCTCCTTTGCTCCTTCTCCCTCCTTTCCACTAAGGCCCAATAAGGCCCATATACCTATCGGGGGGTTCCGATAACCTCCCGGAGCTCCGGTATAGTCCCAATCTCACCCGGAACCTTTCCGGTGTCCAAATATAGTCGTCCAATATATCGATCTTTATGTCTCGACCATTTCGAGACTCCTCGTCATGTCCGTGATCACATACGGGACTCCGAACAACCTTCGGTACATCAAAACTCATAAACTCATAATAAAGCTATCAACGAAACCTTAAGCGTGCGGACCCTACGGGTTCGAGAACTATGTAGACATGACCTAGAACTATTTCTGGTCAATAACCAATAGCGGAACCTGGATGCTCATATTGGCTCCTACATATTCTACGAAGATCTTTATCGGTCAAACCGCATAACAACATACGTTGTTCCCTTTGTCATCGGTATGTTACTTGCCCGAGATTCAATCGTCGGTATCCAATACCTAGTTCAATCTCGTTACCGGCAAGTCTCTTTACTCATTACGTAATGCATCATTCCGTAACTAACTCATTAGCTACATTGCTTGCAAGGCTTATAGTGATGTGCATTACCGAGAGGGCCCAGAGATACCTCTCCGACAATCGGAGTGACAAAACCTAATCTCGAAATACGCCAACTCAACATGTACCTTTGGAGATACCTATAGAGCTCCTTTATAATCACCCAGTTACGTTGTGACGTTTGGTAGCACACAAAGTGTTCCTTTGATAAACGGGAGGTGCATAATCTCATAGTTATAGGAACTTGTATAAGTCATGAAGAAAGCAATAGAAACATACTAAACTAACAAGTGTTAAGCTAACGGAATGGGTCAAGTCAATCACATCATTCTCCTAATGATGTGATCCCGTTAATCAAATGACAACAAATGTCTATGGTTAGGAAACATAACCATCTTTGATTAATGAGCTAGTCAAGTAGAGGCATACTAGTGACATTAAGTTTGTCTATGTATTCACACATGTATCATGTTTCCGGTTAATACAATTATAGCATGAATAATAAACATTTATCATGATATGAGGAAATAAATAATAACTTTATTATTGCCTCTAGGGCATATTTCCTTCAAGAGGTATCTTACCAGCCCTCCGGTGATGGAAGCTCTATGCCCTCGGGAGCCCCTGGTGCTCTACATTGCGGCCACCCCCTACTCCGCCAGCGCAGCCCTGGTGGCGGTTAGAGAGGAGCATCAGACCAAGGTAGAAGCGACCGTTCGGGCCGAAGCAAAGCAAAGCCAAGACAGCCTCACGAAGACCGCGCCCGCAAAGGATCAGCTGCAGCAGGGGAACGCACCTGGAGTAGAGGAGGCCTCTCCAAGCGACCAAGCGTTGGGGGCTCCCTCGTCTCAGGAGGCGCCCCAACCTCCGGAGGACGCAAGCTGCGCCAGCACCCTCAACCTCGTCGAGCACCCCGTGTACTTCGTCAGCACGGTGCTATGGGACGCGAGGGAGCGATACCCCATGCCTCAAAAACTCCTCCTCACGCTATTGGTAGCCTCACGCAAGCTGCGGCACTACTTCCAAGGCCATCCCATCAAGGTCGTCTCAGCGTACCCCTTGGAAAGGGTACTCAGGAGCCCCAACTCAGCTGGAAGAGTCGCTGAATGGAACATCGAATTGCAAGCGTTTTAGTTAGAGTTTAGCACGACCAGAGTCATCAAGGGAGCCGCACTTGCAGATTTCGTGGCAGAATGGGCAGAGGCACCGGGCCTCAAGGCAGGCGACGACCGATCACTTTCCCCAGGAAGCGAGGCACCGGACGGCTGGGTCATGTACTTCGACGGGGCATTCTCCCGACACGGCGCGGCGGCCGGTGCAGTGCTCGTATCTCCTACTCAAGACAAGATCTACTACGCCATGCAACTCTGTTTCCAGCACGGAGAAAAGGTCTGCAACAACATAGCAGAATATGAAGGCCTGATAGCAGGCTTGAAGGCCGCAGTCGCCTTGGGGGTAAAGCGCCTCGTCATCAAGGGTGATTCGCAACTCCTCGTCATCTTCTCCAACAAAATATACGAGCCTAAGGACGAGCACATGGAAGCCTACCTCACGGAGGTTCACAGGATGGAGAAACAGTTCTGGGGGCTGGAGTTGCAGCATGTGCCTCGCGGCACCAATCAAGAGGCCGATGACATCGCCAAGAGGGCATCCAGGCGGCTGCCTCAGGAGCCTGGCATCTTCAAGGAGCGGCTCTTCAAACCCTCGGCGGCACCATCACTATCGAGCACGATGCAACCTAGGGAGGAGCTCCCTCAGCCACCTGCCTTGGGAGCCCCGGCCTGCAGCCCGACCTCAGGGGCACACCTGCTCCTAGCATTGGAGCCTCAGGAAGGATGTTGGATTGCAGAGCTCAAGAACTACTTGATGCAAGGGACCCTACCGGAGAACGAGGAGGATGCGGAGCGTGTGGCGCGCAGGCCACGACCTACTGCATCAAGGATGGAGAGCTCTACCGGAGGCGACCAAATGACGTGTCCCTACGTTGCATTTCCAGAGAGCAAGGGAAGGAGCTGTTGGCGGACATACACGGCGGAGACTATGGGCACCACTCATCCTCACGAACCCTCATTAGCAAGGCGTTCCGCAGCGGGTTCTACTGGCCCACAACACTCAGCGTCACCGTTGAGCTGGTGAAGGCTTGTGAGGCCTGCCAATTCCATGCCAAGCAGATCCACCAATCGGCGGGGGGTCTGCAGACTATAACCCTCTCATGGTCGTTCACAGTTTGGGGGCTGGACATTCTGGGCCCGTTCCCTCGGGCGCTAGGGGGCTATCGCTACCTATACATCGTCGTGGACAAGTTCACCAAGTGGGCTGAGGTGGAAGCTGTCTGCACCATCCTAGCGGGCTCCGCAGTCAGGTTCATCAAGGGCCTCGTGAGCCGATTCGGGGTGCCTAACCGCATCATCACCGACAACGGTTCGTAGTTCACCAGTAATCTCTTCAAAACGTATTGTGCTAACCTTGGAATGCAGATATGCTACGCTTCGGTAGCACAACCCCGGAGCAACGGCCAGGCTAAGCGAGCCAACACGGAGGTCCTGAGGGGCCTCAAAACCAGGACCTTCAAGAAGAAGCTGGAGGCCTGCGGCAGGGGCTGGTACGACGAACTCCAGTCTGTGTTGTGGTCTATCTGCACGACCGCGGCCAAGCCGACTGGCGAGACCCCGTTCTTCCTCGTCTACAGAGCTGAGGCCGTCCTCCCTCACAAGGTCAGGTGTCGTTCCGCACAGGTCCTGGCGTTCGACGAGACGCAGCAGGACGCCATGCGGGAGACGGACCTCGTGCTGGGGGAGGAACACCGTCAAGAGGCCGCGCTGCGAGCGGCAAGGTATCAACAGGCGCTGCAACGATACCACTGCCGCAACATCCGCCCCAGAACTCTTGAGGTAGGGGACCTCGTGCTCAGACGGGTCCTCTCCAGGGAGGTGTTGCACAAGCTCTCCCATGTGGGAGGGCCCATTCAAGGTTGTTCATGTTTCCAGGCCCAGCTCCGCGCGCTTGGAGACCTAGGAGGGGCTACCCATCCAGAATGCACGGAACATTCAACATCTCCGAAGATTCTACCCCTGAGCGAGGCCCAGTGCCTACGGAAAAGGCCTGGTGCCCGTGAAGAAGGCCAATGCCTGTGAAGCTGCTGCATTTTGGAAAAGGCCCGGTTCCTGTGAAGAAGGCCAATGCCTGTGAAGCTGCCACATTTTGGAAAA
This sequence comes from Triticum aestivum, assembly GCF_018294505.1. NCBI lineage: Eukaryota > Viridiplantae > Streptophyta > Magnoliopsida > Poales > Poaceae > Triticum > Triticum aestivum. The sequence continues at coordinate 471,614,576 of NC_057795.1, read as the reverse complement.
GGCCCAGTGCCTATGAAGAAGGCCAATGCCTGTGAAGCTACCACATTTTGGAAAAGGCCCGGTGCCTGTGAAGAAGGCCAATGCCTGTGAAGCTCGCCGCCTGTGAAACTCTCACGTAATAATGAGTGAGGTTGTACACGCCCCGGAGTCTCCGGAGTGCCGCCCTCAGGCCTCAGGGGCTCCAGCCCACGCCCAGTGGTAGCACTTAGCTCTGCGCTGGTGAGAACACGTCGAAGACTAGATTAGGTGTCGGACGTGGCTTTTTCATTTTCTTTCTGCAGTTGGTTTGTTCATCCCTATTTGAAGTTTTATTGGAGCCGTTGCCGTCTCTAGCTTGTGACCCTTTGTCTTTTTCACTCATTTGCCTCGTTTTCTCTCGCGCAAGTCCCGCGAGGGAGGTACGCGGGCACCCTCGCGAGTGTTTTCTGCCCTGGTCGTTTGAAGCTTTCCTATCTGAATCGGCTGCGGGAGCACTCCTCCCAGTTCGTGCCCCACGGGCATCGCGATGCGAGCACAGGACCTGGGTCGGTCGCCCCCACAACCGGGACCGGAAACTACCCCTCCTGACTAATCCTTGCAGGACATGAAGCGCACGGCGAGGCCTCAACCGAGGCGAAGACCGCGACAAGCCTCCCTGAGCTAAGTAATTCCCACACGCGGGCACGCGGCATGGAAACATAGCACAAAAATAGCAGAAACAACATGATAACTAACAGCAACAGTCCAACACGCCCCCGCGTGGCCCGATACTACCTTCTTTTTGCGCAGGGAAGGAAGAAAAACAAAATAGGCACGACTTGCTTGGCACCAACTCGCGGCGAGGGCTTGTACTGCCTCCGGAGTTCAGTTAGATCCCTTCTCTCGCTTCACCGGGGCGCAGTGGCGGACCGACCCGCTACCTTCCCCCAGGCGGGCGCGACGGCACGGGGGCTAGTCGCGGCCACCGCTGGAGGAGCTGTTGTCTGAAGGAGAGTCGCCGAAGCTTGGCGAGCCCCGAGCGCCACTGCCCACGCGCCTACCGCCACTTTCATCCTGATCAACGTCGGGGCTGGGCTCACGGCCGCGGTCGTCGTCTTCGGGGCAGCACCCAGCACGGCGGCCGTCTTCCCCGAACACCCTCACGTAGAGGGTGGCATCATCGTCGAACTTGAAGTAAAGGGTGCACCGCCGGCTCAGGCCGCGCGCGCGGGCAAACGTTTGCCAGCAGCGGGTCAGGGCTGCCTCCCTGGCGACGGAGACCTACAGGAAAGCCCAAGAGGCCCTGCTTCAGCAACCGTCCGCCTGAAGCCAGAGGTCGCCCGGAGCACCGGCTGGAAGTTCACCTACAAAGAAGCGGGGGAGCTGGAGCCAGGTGCTGGTCGGGTCCACCAACCACACAACGAACTCCGGCAGCACCTCCGTCGAGCGAAAGTGCGGGCTGGGGGGTCGCGCAGCCACGGCGTACCTCTCATCAACAACCGGGCGCTCATCACCGCGCAGGGGACCGCCTCCACGACCACGGGAAGCCACTACGGGGGCCGCAGGATGCTTGCGAGGGCGGCCCCGGTCACGCCTGGTCGGAGGAGAGTCAGGCCCTTCCTGACGAGCCTTTCCCTTCTCCACGGCCGAGAACCTCTTCGGCGGAGCCATGGGGATGGCGAGTAGCCGGGATGGAGAGAAAGGAGTAGCAGGAAGGAATGGACTGAAGGGGCTCGCGTCGTTCCGTACTTATAGCCGGAGAAGGCCAACCGTCGGCCTCCATGAGCGCAGGTAATCATGACCCGTTTTTGCATGCACGGACTTGTCAAGTCATGCCTTGTCAAGTCATGCGGTTGCCGAGGCACCTTGGGGAAGCGGAGACGCCCATGTCCAATCAATCGCCACGCGGCGCCCAAGGCCGCAAGCTATTGGGGCTCGCGGTGCTTCGCACTTGCCCCTTCGCTTCTCTACTAAGCCAAGTCCAGGCGCGCCTTGGGCTCGGGGCTACTGTTGGCATTCTGGGAACGGGGATCCCCAGACTTGCCTGCCTGCGGCCTGCGATGTGGCTCAAGTGGGTGCCCAGTGCAGCCCAGCTTCATCAGCTCAAGCTCAAGACCCTCGCGAGGGGCCAAGCCTCGCGGGGCGGACGACAGGAAGCTTCCTCAGGAGCAGCCTCATCAGGCAGGCTCGCAAGGAGGCGGAAAGATCAAGGCAGGGCACCTCGCGAGGAGACCGTGACGCAAGCCATGACGATCGAGACCAACCGGGCGCCAGGCAGGCACCGGCCTGCGCAGTGTCCTTGTTTCCCCTTCGGTGCAAAGGGGGCAAGCACAGGCCAAGGCATCAGGCAAAGGTTACCATTTCGGTGCAACAAGACCAAGACCAGCAGAACGGCAGGATGGAGGTCATCGTGGAGCCCAGGACGGCGTCATCATCAGAGCCTTTGGCAGTCGAAGACCAACTTTAGTCAGGATAAGTGTACTAGATGTTCCCCTTCAAAATGGCCAATTGTTGGTGCCCTTCCCGCTCATTATTTGGGAAGAGGCCCAGGGCCTCCCTCTATAAATAGAGCTAGCCACCACAGGGCAAAGGGGGATCAATCAGAGAGAGAGAGAGAGAGAGAGAGAGAGAGAGAGAAGCGGTTGAACTCACCCAAGCAGTTCATCGCACCAGCTCAAGAATAGCCCCTCGCGAGGCTGTTCTCCCTTTGTATTGTTCATCATCAGCCCCTGAGGTAATTCACCACACCACACACTGGAGTAGGGTATTACACCACAATGGTGGCCTGAACCAGTATAAACCTCGTGTCCCTTGTGTGTTCTTCTTTCTAGCTTAGATTCCTTGCGAGCCTTCGAGACGTGAGCTGGTAGTGGAAAGATCTTCATGCGCACCCCAGAGTTCGAACCTCAAGGGTCTGCCGGAACCCGAAATCCGACAGAATTCCCGTAACTCCCCGGTACTCCGAAAAATACCCGAATCACTCAGAACCTTTCCGATGTCCGAATATAGCCTTCCAATATATCGATCTTTACATCTCGACCATTTTGAGACTCCTGGTCATGTCTGTGATCTCATCCGGAACTCGAAACAAACTTTGGTCATCAAAACACATAACTCATAATACAAATCGTCATCAAACATTAAGCGTGCAGACCCTATGGGTTTGAGAACTATGTAGACATGACCAAGACACATCTATGGTCAATAACCAATAGCAGAACCTGGATGCTCATATTGGCTCCTTCATATTCTACGAAGATCTTTATCGGTCAAACCGCATAACAACATATGTTGTTCCCTTTGTCATCGGTATGTTACTTGCCCGAGATTCGATCGTCGGTATCATTATACCTAGTTCCATCAATTACCAGCAAGTCTCTTTACTCATTATCTAATACTTCATCCCGCAACTAACTCATTAGTCACAATGCTGGCAAGGCTTATAGTGATGAGTATTACCGAGAGGGCCCAGAGATACCTCTCCGAAACACGGAGTGACAAATCCTAATCTTGATCTATGCCAACCCAACAAACACCTTCGGAGACATATGTAGCATCTTTATAATCACCTAGTTACATTGTGATGTTTGATAGCACACAAGGTGTTCCTCCGGTATTCGGGAGTTGCATAATCTCATAGTCTGAGGAACATGTATAAGTGAAGAAAGCAGTAGCAACGAAACTGTAACGATTATAATGCTAAGCTAACAGATGGGTGTTGTTCATCACATCATTCTCCTAATGATGTGATCCCATTCATCAAATGACAATACATGTCTATGGTTAGGAAACATAACCATCTTTGATTAACGAGCTAGTCAAGTAGAGGCATAGTAGGGACACTTTGTTTTGTCTATATATTCACACATGTACTAAGTTTCCGGTTAATACAATTCTAGCATGAATAATAAACATTTATCATGATATAAGGAAATATAAATAACAACTTTATTATTGCCTCTAGGGCATATTTCCTTCAATATGCTCCAAAGCCCTCAACCACTTTCTCATTTCCACATTTTTCCTAAACCTAAAGTCAAACTCGGCCCCACCGATTTGATCTATCCGGCGCCACTGAGTTTACTTGACATAGCCATAGCTAGAAACCCTAATCAGTTTGGTCTCACCGATAGGGATCTCAGTCTCACCGAGATGGGATTGCAAACTCTCTATTTCCCTTTGTAACATTTTGGTCTTACCAAGATGAGCAATCAGTCCCACCGAGTTAGCAATGCAAACTCTCTGTTTCCTTTTCGTAACATTTCGGTCTCACCGAAATGAGCAATCGGTCCCACCGAGTTTGCTGAACCAAGTCTCTATTTGCTTATTGTTGAAATCGGTCTCACCGAGTTCATGCGATCGGTCTCACAGAGATGAGGTTTTGCCCTAACCCTAGCGCATCGGTCCCACCGAGTTGATCTTGTTGGTCCCACCGAAAACCCTAACATTCACATTTTGAACTAGATCGGTCCCATCGAGTTTGGTAAATTGTGTGTAACGGTTAGATTTTGTGTGGAGGTTATATAAACCCCTCCACCCCTTCTCCATTTAAGAGATAGCCATCAAAATGTTCCTACACTTCCACTACTCATTTTCTGAGAGAGAACCACCTACTCATGTGTTGAGACCAAGACATTCCAATCCCACCACAAGAATCTTGATCTCTATCCTTCCCCAAGTTGCTTTCCACTCAAATCATCTTTCCACCATATCCAAATCTGTGAGAGAGAGTTGAGTGTTGGGGAGACTATCATTTGAAGCACAAGAGCAAGGAATTCATCATCAACACACCATCTATTACCTTTTGGAGAGTGGTGTCTCCTAGATTGGTTAGGTGTCACTTGGGAGCGTCCGTCAAGATTGTGGAGTTGAACCAAGGAGTTTGTCAGGGCAAGGAGATCGCCTACTTCATGAAGATCTACCCAAGTGAGGCAAGTCCTTCGTGGGTGATGGCCATGGTGGGATAGACAAGGTTGCTTCTTCGTGGACCCTTCGTGGGTGGAGCCCTCCGTGGACTCGCGCAACCGTTACCCTTCGTGGGTGGAAGTCTCCATCAACGTGGTTGTACGATAGCACCACCTATGAGAACCATGCCAAAAATCTCCATGTCTACATTGCATTTGCCCTTTCCAAACCCTTCCCTTTACCTTCATATGCAATGTTTTACATTCCGCTGCTACACTCTTAGAATTGCATGTGTAGGTTGATTGCTTGACTTGTGTTAAGTTGCTAAAATCTGCCAAGACTTAAAATTGGGAAAAGGCTAGATTTTTATTTGGTCAAGTAGTCTAATCACCCCCCCCCTCTAGACATACTTTAGATCCTACAGATGAGTACTAGCTAGGACCTGCTACTCTCTCTAAGGTAAAATAGCATAAAATAGGATAGCTCCTGAATCACCATTATGGAGAATGGATATCCACCTATCTCCAATTTGTGGGCTTCACACCATGTTGCCTCCAAGGAGCTCCCTGCGATCATTCATACCTTTTCTCCATCCTTTGATTGTGAGGTCTTCATCTCTTCGAGAAGTCGTGTATGCACTATGGTGAGCCTTAGGCAGACTTGGTTGTAAGCTAAAAATATCCGTGTCACCTTTCATATGCATCAGATGAGGCACACCATCCTTCGGGAGTTTCTGTTGAAGAACATAATAATAACATAGTTAGCAATGTAGTTTTTCTTTAGAAGAATGTAAGCAAAAGATGCACTGGTATCATAATAGTAAAAAAATCTTACCATGCTATTTCCATGGATGTTACCATAGTTCAACACATGGACTAGTGGCACGTATTAACCATAATGTGGAGGAGTTTCATAATTGTTATTGAAAGTCTCAACATCAGTAGTAAATGAGACAAGATGATTTTTCTCCTTGCAAGTTAGACAAAGCCATCGGTGTAGTAGGTTTTTTCTAGTACCTTCCATACATTTCCCAAAAAATGTAAATAAGTTGTCAACTATTTTTAAATAAACAATATAAATTATGTAACAAATTTATTCGACAAACTCACATAGCGGTAGAACTAGAAGCATATCCACATTCACCCAAATGTCAATATTATCTTCAACATCATCTTCAGGACGAATATCGAAGGTTATTTGCATATCCTCCTGAAATTCACAAGCCTTGCATAGAGCTCTCCAATTTGAGCAACCAAAATGTGTGTGATTAATTGCATTATATACCTTAACCACAAAAGCGTAACCATGATGAGTCCTAAGGTGAGCTATCTTCGTCTCCATATTGTCACTACCTTGGAAATCGAGCTTATCCAAGACAAATAGTCTTGCATGGCAGGGGATGCACTAGTTCAATTGTAAAAAACCAGAAATTACACATTGAGGAAAATAAGCACAATTCATTCAGAATTAAAAAAAATTGTCGTCGTTACGTACCATAAAAACATCAAAGGTCTCGTCCAGCTTGATGGTGAAGAATCTACCATTTTCCAAGTGATGCCTGTCGCACATACCCGGGTCGTCGTTGCAGTACTTGCAGTTAGGGATCCTATCATCGTTAGACATGTCATGTGTTCATAATTCAAAGATTATAAATCTAGGACTATTACCAGAAACTCAACACACATATCACTATTCAGCATGGGTTGACTTTCGGTCTGTCGAATCTTCCTTGAAAACTTACATATCACGTGGTGTATATGGCGGGCACTCCCTCTCTGATATATTAGACCATCGGTGATGGTCGCTCCTCCCTCCGTTCCTGAGTGCATTACACGAAAATGTATAGCACACGGGAACAAAGGAGAAGCGACCCCCACGACAATAGTCGGGATTCCTCCTCTCTGATATTTTGACCATATATGGTGGACACTCCCTCATCGATATTTCGATCGTCGATGATGGTCGCTATTCTCTTCCTTTCCGTGCATTACCAAAAGGTCTATCACAAGAAAGAAGAGGAAGAGTGACCCCCACAACAACAATCGGCATTCTTCTTCTCTCATATAAGGTGGACATTCTCCCTCGCTAATTTTTGACCGTCGTGTATGGAGCCCTGACAGACTTAAAGCCAACCCGAAATGTCATTTAATTCTCTTTCCGGCAAATCTAAGGCACTCAATATTTCCTATATATTCTAGCACAAGTCATGCTAAAATTTACGAAAAATGCTGGCATGACCTTTGCTAAAATAGGACATATCAGGCGCCTGCAATTTGCCGAAATGGAAATGAATCAACACTCCCGCAAAACATAGGCCACTCAGAGGTGTTCCCTACAAACATAGGCCAGTAGGGCAAGCACATATCCTTCATTTTTCGTATTTAAGCATCCACATAGACCATGTTTGCTCACTATAGATGATGGTTGTCGATAATGCGGGTGTCGTCGATGATCTTCCGAGCGTCATCGACTGGCTCGTCAGTGATGTACCTTGCGCCACGCATGAGCATTCACAGATGCGCATTTATATAGAAAATTCCAAACTTGGCGCTCATTGCATTTCAATGGTTCAAATTGACAAAACCATTTCAATATATCTTATAGCCCTAACATTTCATTTGGACAACAAGCATAACTAAATACCCTAGTTTCTCAAGAAAGTAGGTCTCTCTCTCTCTCTCCAACTTTGGCAATGCGAGAATGACATAAACATATTTTGCAATATAATTGGCAACAAGATTTCATATTTTATTTAATACCTAAAATACTTCAAGGTATTTGGTTCAAAAGACCTACATTTACTGATCATTTTCTAGTTTTCAACTTTGTTCTATTTTAAAAACACCTACATTTACTGAAATTTTCTATTCCATTCAAATAATCTACATTCTATTGTATTCAAAAAACATTGCTAAACCTACTGTCTACAAGAACAGAGGGAGGAGGTCAGGATGGAGAGAGGGAGGAGGGAGGGAGGGCGGCGAGAGGAGGGCGGCAAGAGGAGGAAGAGGAGGGAGGAGGGCGTGGACGACGGGGGACAAGAGGAGGAAGGAGGGGAGGAGGGCGCAAGAGGAGGAGATACCTCGGTGGAAATGACGAGCGACGATGACGGTAGAGAGAGTGTGAGGGGAGAGTGATGAGGGAAAGAATGGGTCTGCGGGCGGAGGAAGAGGATAGCACCCGTTAGTAGTAATGTGGGATACATACAGGACGGCGCTACTGCTAAACCCATTAGCTGTAGCATCGGGACGGTGCACATGCTACTACTAAGTGGGCTAGTATCTCCTGCCCTGGGGTGCGGTGTGGCCCACTTAACAGTAGCGCCTTGTGGCCTACCCTGCGTTGCTGCTAGGTTGTACCAGTAGCGCATGTTCCTCCCAGCACTACTGGTACTTAATAGTAGCTCCGTGGACGTAAGCAACGCTACTACTAATATTCTACCTATAAGCTATTTCCTAGTAGTGGTAGTGTTGATTACATCTTGTAGTTGATGCTAGTTGGTTTATTTGGTGAAATATTATATGTTCAGATCCTTGATGATATTCAATACCCCTCTGATCATGAATATGAATGATGTCTACTACGCAATATTATTCTTGTAGACTCGTGTTGGGCCACCAAGCGCAGAGTTTTGTAGGACAGTAGCAATTTTCCCTCAAGTGGATGACCTAAGGTTTATCAATCCATGTATGGGAGGCATAGGATGAAGATGATCTCTCTCAAACAAGCATGCAACCAAATAATAAAGAGTCTCTTGTGTCCCCAACACACCAAATACAATGGTAAATTGTATAGGTGCACTAGTTCGGCGAAGAGATGGTGATACAAGTGTAGTAATGATAGTAGATATTGATTTTTGTAATAGTAATAGTAAAAAAACAAGGTAACAAGTAACAAAAGTGAGCACAAATGGTATTGAAATGCTTGAAAAGGAGGCCTAGGGTTCATGCTTTCACTAGTGCAATCTCTCAATAATGCTAATATAATTGGATCGTATAACCATCTCTCAACGTGCGATGAAGAATCACTCCAAAATTCTTATCTAGCAGAGAACATAAGACGAAATTTTTTGTAGGGTACGAAGACACCTCAAAGTTATCCTCTCCGATCGATGTATCCAAGAGTTCGTAGTAAAATAACACCAAGTTATCCTTTCCGGTCGATCTATCTAAGTGTTCATACTAAAATAACACCATATGATACACATCAACCAACTCTAATGTCACCTAGATACTCCAATGTCACCGCGAGTATCCGTGAGTTGATTATACGATATGCATCAAACAATTTTAGATTCATAATACTCAATCCAACACAAAGAACCTCAAAGAGTGCCCGAGATTTCTACCAGAGAAACAAGGACGAAAACGTGCATCGACCCTTATGCATAGATTGTCCCAATGTCATCTCGTGAGTCCGCGAGTTGAGTGCCAAAACATATATCAAGTGAATCAATATGATACCCCATTGTCACCACGGGTATTCATAGCAAGACATGTATCAAGTGCTCTCAAATCCATAAAAGTATTGAATCCGATAATAACAAAATTTCAAAGGGAAAACTCAATTCAACACAACAAGATAGAGAGGAGAAATCACCATATGATCCAACTATATTGACAAAGCTCCCGATACATCAAGATCGTGCCAAATCAAGAACACGAGAGACAGAGAGAGAGAGATAGAGAGAGATTAAATACATAGCTACTGGTACAAACCCTCAGCCCCGAGGGTGGAGTACTCCCTCCTCATCATGGTGGCCGCCAGGATGATGAAGATGGCCTCCGGTGATGATTTCCCCCTCCGGTAGAGTGCGGGAATAGGGTACAGATTGGTTTTTTGTGGCTATAGGCTTGCGGTGGCAGAACTTCTAATCTAGGGTTATTTCTGGGGGTATATATATATATATATAGGATTTTCCAGCGTTGGAATCACGCGAAGATGGGCCACAAGGGGCCCACAAGGTACTAGAGCAAGCCAGCACCACCTAGCGTGCCCTGGTGCCTTGTGGGGCCCTCGTGGCTCTTCTGGCCCTCCCACGAAGCTTCTAGTGCCTCTTTTCTTCCAACAAATCGCCAGAAAGTTTCGATGCATTTGGAGAACTTTGATTTCTACACAAGAAACAACAACATGGTAGTTCTCCTGAAAACAGCGTCAGTCCAGGTTAGTTCCATTTAAATCATATAAAATTGCACTCAAACCATATAAAATTGTTGTAAACATGGCATGAATACTTCATAAATTATAGATATGTTGGAGACATATCAGCATCCCCAAGCTTAATTCCTACTTGTCCTCGAGTAGGTAAATGATAAAAGAAATAATTTATGAAGTGTGAATGCTACCATAGTGCATAAGTTTGATCAATGATAATTTCAATCACTTTTCCTAGCATCATAACGACAACTCTTTCTCATAAAACTCATCATGATAAAGTAGCAATTGAAAATGGAATTTTTGATGTGGAATGCTACCTATCATATTCCTCATATACTCTTTGCTTTTATAGCATGGAAATTTGGACTTGAATGATTCAAAGCAATAATCTATAATTTTACATGAGGACATCCATGCTCAAACATATTAACAAGCAACCATGTCTTTCAAAATATCAACACTAAAGAAAGCTATCCCTACCCCATTATGCACAATCATTGATCCATTCATGAAACACACACAAATATTAACTATGCCCAATGCACAAGTATGACAATAGTGTTCCCTAGTTGGTGCTTTATAAGAGAAGATGGAGACCCAATAAAAATAAAAATTTCATAAATTAAATAGATAGGCCCTTCCCAGAGGGAAGCAGAGATTTGTGGAGGTGCCAGAGCTCAAAGCTTAAATTGAGAGATAAAAATGTTTTGGGAGGCGTGATTTTCTTGTCAACGAAAACGGCCGAGAATTCCCAATACTTCACATGCTAGATATATCATAGGCGGTTCCCAAACATAAAATAATTTTTTTCCTTTTTCCACCATTATTTCACAATCCATGGCTAGTCGTATCCACGAGTGCCTTGCATACCAACACTTTCCAAGGAATTTATTATTGACAACATAAATTAAATTTCTTTTCATTTCAAAACTGGGCATCCCTATTACCTGCCACACTCTCGCGCAATGACAAGTGAATAAACTCTCATCTTGAGAATAACACATCTAGCATGGAAAATATTGTCCACTCCCTGCCGCTTCATGAGCGGTACGGGCACACAGAAAGGAAATTCATTTTGAAAATTAGAGTTGGCACATACAAATTTACTTGGAAGGGCATGGAAATACCGCATATAGGTAGATATGGTGGACTCATTTTGCACAACTTGGTTTAGGATTTTGGATGCGCAAGCAGTATTCCCGCTTAGTACAAGGAAATGCTAGCAAATAGATTGAGAAGCAACCAACCAAGAAACAAAAATGATCATAAATGAGAATTAAACATGAATAACATCGAATAATGCACCACAAGTAGGATGTAACTTCATTGCATAACTATTGACTTTCACGCTTGTATAGGGAATCACAAACCTTAACATGAATATTCTTACTAAAGCATAATTACTCACCAACATGACTCACATATTATTATCTCCATATCGCACAACTATTGCAAGGAATCAAACTTATCATATCCAATAATCTACATGAAAGTTTTTATTATATCCATCTTGAATATCCATCACTTTGGGACAAATTTCGCAGCTTGTGCAAATTTTTATCACTATTATCAACTCTCAAAATAATATAAGTGAAGCATGAGAGTGTTCAACAAACTACTCCAAAAAGATATAAGTGAAGACCAAATGAGTAGTTAAGTAAATAGGTAGCTATGTGAGGACTCTCTCCCATTTAAAAACTTTCAGATCTAAGTATTTTATTAATAGAACAATCTAAACAAAACAAAATGACATTCCAAGAATAGCACACATCATGTGAAGAAGCAAAAACTTAGGCTAACCGATAATTGTTGATGAAGAAAGGTGGGATGCCTACTGGGGCATCCCCAAGCTTAGATGCTTGGGACTTCTTGAAATATTATCTTGAGATGCCTTGGGCATCCCCAATATTGAGCTTTTGTGTATCCTTAATTCCCTTTCTATCCCGGATTCCCTAATTCTTAAAAACTTCATCCACACAAAACTCAACAAGAACTTCTGATATGAGTTAGTATAAATCAATGCAATAACCTTATCATTCTCTACTATAGAAAATAACTAAAATTATAATTTAACATTCCATACTAAATGTCTCTGCATATTTAATACTCCTATCCTCAAATAGAATAATTAAACAAGCAAACATATGCAAACAATGCAAACATAACAGCAATCTATCAAAACAAGGCAGTCTCTAAAGGATGCAAGAAGATTCATACTTCTTTAACTCCAAAAATTCTAAAAATTTATCACACTGTAGAAAAATTGTCATAACTTATGGTGCAAAAAGTTACAACATTTTATGGCATTCTGATTTTTCTCAAGAATTCACACACTAGCGTGCAACTTTCTGTTTTGAAATAGCCACATATAGACTTGCAAAATAAGCATGTTAAAGGCTATACTTGACATTTCTATTGGAATTAAATATGCAAAATATTACTCTAAATAGCGGCAAGAAAATCCTAACAAAATAAAATGACTCTCCAAGCAAAACACATATCATGTGATGAATGAAAATATAGCTCCAAGTGAGGTTATCGATAATGTTGAAGACGAAAGAGGGGATGCTTTCTGGGGCATCCCCAATCTTAGTTTCTTGGGTATTCCTTGAATATTACCTGGGCGCCTTGGGCATCCCCAAGATTAGGGTCTTGCCACTCCTTATTCTCCTTATATCGAATGCAAAACTTGAAAACTTCAATCACACAAAACTTAACAAAACTTCGTGAGATGGGTTAATATGAATAAGAGCAAACCATTCACTTTGGTACTGTTAAAGACAAGATTCATAATGTTTCTCACACAATTCCTATTATAACTTATCATTTCCACAATTTATATTGAGCAATATAAGTCATAGAAACTAGAAAACAAGCAAACTATGCATTGAAAACAGAATCTGTAAAAAACAGAATAGTCTATAATGATCTGAACAATGACCATACTTTCGTAGGTCCAAAAGTTCTGAAAATTTAGGAAAATGTAGGCAATTTGTCTATAGATCATCTCTAAAAAATCAGAATTTTATCACGTTCCAGTGAATTTGAACAATTCTGCTACTCGAAGCAAAAGTTTCTGTTTTGCACAGAATCAAGTCAACTATATCATTCACACTATCCCAAAGGCTTGGCACTTTATTGAAACAAAATCTATAAAACATGATTACTACAGTAGCTTAATCATGTGAAAATGCAAAAACAGTAGGGGTAAATATTGGGTTGTCTCCCAACAAGTGCTTTTCTTTTATGCCTTTTAAGCTAGGCATGATGATTTCAATGATGCTCACATAAAAGTAAAGAATTGAAACATAAAGAGAGCATCATGAATCACATGACAAGAACATTTAAACCTCAACCACTTCCTAAGCATAGGGATTTTGTGACCAAACAAATTATGGGAGAAAGAATCAACTAGCATAGGAAGGCAAAACAAGCATGACTTCAAAACTTTCAACACATAGAGAGGAAACTTGGTATTAGTGAGATATGTAAAAGCATATATTTCTCTCTCGTAATAATTTTCAGTAGCATCATGAATGAATTAAACAATGTAACTATCACATAAAGCATTATTTTCATGATCCACATGCATACAAAATTTATTACTCTCCACATAAGCAAATTTATTCTCAAGAATAGTAGTGGGAGCAAACTCAATGAAGTAACTATAATATGACACTTGATTCACATAAACAAGTTGAGCATTAAAATAATGATCACAGGTTTCATGGATATCATTACTCTTGATGGCATACATATCATCACAATAATCATCATAGGTAGCAACTTTTTATCATAATCAATTGAAACCTCTTCCAAAATAGTGGATTCATCACTAAATAAAGTTATGACCTCTCCAAATCCACTTTCATGATTGTTACAAAAATATTCACCACCCTCCAAAATAGTGGGATCATTAGTACCTAGAGTTGACACTCTTCCAAACCCACTTTCATCAATATAATCATCATAAATAGGAGGCATGCTATCATCATAATAAATTTTCTAATCAAAACTTGGGGGACCAAAAATATCATCTTCATCAAACATAGCATCCCCAAGCTTATGGCTTTGCATATCATTAGCATCATGGATATTCAAAGAATTCACACCAAAAACATTGCAATCATGCTCATCATTCAAAGATTTTATGCCAAAACATTTTATTAAATTCTTCTTCTATCAATTGAGAACAATTTTCCGATCCATCCTTTTCAAGAAGACTTGATAAAGATGAATAATATGAGGCCACCTCAATTCCATTTTTTTGTAGTTTTCTTTTATAAACCAAAATAGTGATAAAACAAGAAACTTAAAGATTCAATTGCAAGATCTAAAGATATACCTTCAACCACTCACCGCCCCTGCAATGGCGCTAGAAAAGAGTTTGATGTGTACTACGCAACTTTATTCTTGTAGACTTGTGTTGGGCCTCCAAGCATAGAGTTTTGTAGGATAGTAGCAATTTTCCTTCAAGTGGATGACCTAAGGTTTATCAATTCGTGGGAGCATAGGATGAAGATGGTCTCTCTCAAACAACCATGCAACCAAATAACAAAGAGAGTCTTGTGTCCCCAACACCAAATACAATGGTAAATTGTATAGGTGCACTAGTTTGGTGAAGAGATGGTGATACAAGTGTAGTAATGATAATAGATATTGATTTTTGTAATAGTAACAACAAAAAAACTGCAAGGTAACAAGTAACAAAAGTGAGCACAAACAGTATTGCAATCCTTGAAAATGAGTCCTAGGGTTCATACTTTCACTAGTGCAATCTCTCAACAATGCTAATATAATTGGATCATATAAACATCCCTCAACATGTGATGAAGAATCACTCCTGAGTTCTTATCTAGCAGAGAACATAAGAAGAAATTGTTTGTAGGGTACGAAACCACCTCAAAGTTATCCTTTCCGATCGATCTATCCAAGAGTTCGTAGTAAAATAACACCAAGTTATCCTTTCCGATTGATCTATCTAAGAGTTTGTACTAAAATAACACCATATGATACACATCAACCAACTCTAATGTCACCTAGATACTCCAATGTCACTGCGAGTCTCTGTGAGTTGATTATACGATATTCATCAAACAATTTCAGATTCATAATACTCAGTCCAACACAAAGAACCTCATAGAGTGACCCAAGATTTCTACCAGAGAAACAAGGACGAAAATGTGCATCAACCCACATGCATAGATTGTCCCAATGTCACCTCGTGAATCCGCGAGTTGAGTGTTGGGGAACGTAGCAGAAATTCAAAATTTTCCTACGAGTCACCAAGATCCATCTATGGAGAAAATAGCAACGAGGGGAAGGAGAGTGCATCTACATACCCTTGTAGATCGCTAAGCGGAAGCGTTCAAGAGAACGGGGTTGAAGGAGTCGTACTCATCGTGATCCAAATCACCGGAGATCCTAGTGCCGAACGGACGGCACCTCCACGTTCAACACACGTACAGCCCGGTGACGTCTCCCACGCCTTGATCTAGCAAGGAGAGAGGGAGAGGTTGAGGAAGACTACGTCCAGCAGCAGCACAACGGCGTGGTGGTGATGGAGGAGCGTGGCAATCCTGTAGGGCTTCGCCAAGCACCGCGGGAGAGGAGAAGGGAGAGAGGTAGGGCTGCGCCAAGGAGAGGTGAAACTCATCTGTTGGCAGCCCCAAAACCCCTCAAGTATATATAGGGGGAGAGGGGGGGCTGCGCCCCCACCTAGGGTTCCACCCCTAGGGGTGGCGGCCAGCCCAAACCCATCTAGGGTGGCGGCCAAGGGGGGGAGAGGGGAAACTTGCCCCCCAAGTTAGGTGGGTGCGCCCCCTCCCCCAACCCTAGGCGCCTTGGGCCCTTGTGGGGGGCGCACCAGCCCACCTGGGGCTGGTCCCTTCCCACACTTGGCCCATGCAGCCCTCCGGGGCCGGTGGCCCCACTTGGTGGACCCCCGGGACCCTCCCGGTGGTCCCGGTACGTTATCGATAAAACCCGAAACTTTTCCGGTGACCAAAACAGGACTTCCCATATATAAATCTTTACCTCCGAACCATTCTGGAACTCCTCGTGACGTCCGGGATCTCATCCGGGACTCCGAACAACATTCGTTAACCACATACAAACTTCCTTTATAACCCTAGCGTCATCGAACCTTAAGTGTGTAGACCCTACGAGTTCGGGAACCATGCAGACATGACCGAGACGTTCTCCGGTCAATAACCAACAGCGGGATCTGGATACCCATGTTGGCTCCCACATGTTCAATGATGATCTCATCGGTTGAACCACGATGTCAAGGACTCAATCGATCCCGTATACAATTCCCTTTGTCTAGCGGTATAGTACTTGCCCGAGATTCGATCGTCGGTATGCCGATACCTTGTTCAATCTTGTTACCGGCAAGTCTCTTTACTCGTTCCATAACACATCATCCCGTGATCATCCCCTTGGTCACATTGTGCACATTATGATGATGTCCTACCGAGTGGGCCCAGAGATACCTCTCCGTTTACACGGAGTGACAAATCCCAGTCTCGATTCGTGCCAACCCAACAGACACTTTCGGAGATACCTGTAATGCACCTTTATAGCCACCCAGTTACGTTGTGATGTTTGGTACACCCAAAGCATTCCTACGGTATCCGGGAGTTTCACAATCTCATGGTCTAAGGAAAAGATACTTGACATTAGAAAAGCTTTAGCATACGAACTACGATCTTTGTGCTAGGCTTAGGATTGGGTCTTGTCCATCACATCATTCTCCTAATGATGTGATCCCGTTATCAACGACATCCAATGTCCATGGTCAGGAAACCGTAACCATCTATTGATCAACGAGCTAGTCAACTAGAGGCTTACTAGGGACATGGTGTTGTCTATGTATCCACACATGTATCTGAGTTTCCTATCAATACAATTATAGCATGGATAATAAACGATTATCATGAACAAGGAAATATAATAATAACTAATTTATTATTGCCTCTAGGGAATATTTCCAACAGTCTCCCACTTGCACTAGAGTCAATAATCTAGTTCACATCGCCATCTGATTAACACTTACAGGTCACATCACCATGTGACCAACATCCAAAGAGTTTACTAGTGTCACTAAACTAGTTCACATCACCATGTGATTAAGTCTCAATGAGTGCTGGGGTTTGATCATGTTTTGCTTGTGAGAGAGGTTTTAGTCAACGGGTCAGCAACATTCAGATCCATATGTACTTCGCAAATCTCTAGGTCATTCTGTAAATGCTGCTTCCACGCTCCACTTGGAGCTATTCCAAATGGTTGCTCCACTATACGTATCCGGTTTGCTACTCAGAGTCACTCGGATAGGTGTTAAAGCTTGCATCGACATAACCCTTTACGCCGAACTCTTTATCACCTCCATAATCGAGAAACATGTCCTTATTTACTCCAAGGACAATTTTGACCATTATCCAATGATCCATTCCTGGATCATTCTTGTACCCCTTGACTGACTCATGGCAAGGCACACTTCCGGTGTGGTACACAGCATAGCATACTATAGAGCCTACGTCTGAAGCATAGGGGACGACCTTCGTCCTTTCTCTCTATTCTGCCGGGGTCGAGCTTTAAGTCTTAACTTCGTACCTTACATGTCAGGCAAGAACTCCTTCTTTGACTGATCCATCTTGAACACATTCAAGATCATGTCAAGGTATATGCTCATTTGAAAGTACCATTAAGCGGTTTTGATCTATCCTCATAGATCTTGATGCTCAATGTTCAAGTAGCTTAATCCAGGTTTTCCCTTGAAAAACACTTTTCAAATAACCCTATATGCTTTCTAGAAATTCTATATCATTTCTAATCAACAATATGTTTACAACATATACTCATCAGAAATTATATAGTGCTCCCACTCACTTCTTTGGAAATACAAGTTTCTCATAAACTTTGTATAAACCCAAAATCTTTGATCATCTTATCAAAGTGCATATTCCAACTCCGAGATGCTTACTCCAATCCATGGAAGGATTGCCGGAGCTTTGCATACCTTTTAGCATCCTTAGGATCGACAAAACCTTTCTGATTGTATCACATACAACCTTTCCTTACGAAAACTGGTAAGGAAACTCGTTTTGACATCCATCTGCCAGATTTCATAAATGCAGCTAATGCTAACATGATTTCGACGGACTTAAGAATCGCTACGGATGAGAAAATCTCATCGTAGTCAACTCCTTGAACTTGTGAAAAACTCTTCGCCACAAGTCGAGCTTCATAGACGGTGACATTACCATCCACGTCCGTCTTCTTCTTGAAGAACCATTTATCTCAATGGCTTGCCGATCATCGGGCAAGTCCACCAAAGTCCATGCTTTGTTCTGATACATGGATCCTATCTCGGATTTCATGGCTTCTAACCATTTGTCGGAATATGGGCCCACCATCGCTTCTCCATAGCTCGTAGGTTCATTGTTGTCTAGCAACATGACCTTCAAGACAGGATCACCGTACCACTCCAAAGCAGTACGCGTCCTTGTCGTCCTATGAGGTTCGGTAGTGACTTGATCCGAAGCTCCATGATCACTATCATAAGCTTCCACTTCAATTGGTGTAGGTGCCACAAGAACAACTTCCTATGCCCTGCTACACACTGGTTGAAGTGATGGTTCAATAACCTCATCAAGTCTCCACCATCCTCCCACTCAACTCTCGAGACAAACCTTTCCTCGAGAAAGGACCCGATTCAAGAAACAATCCCTATTGCTTTCGGATTTGAATTAGGAGGTATACCCAACTGTTTTGGGTGTCCTATTAAGATGCATTTTATCCGCTTTGGGTTCGAGCTTATCAACCTGAAACTATTTCACATAAGCATCGCAGCCCCAAACCTTTAAGAAACGACAATTTAGGTTTCTCCAAACCATAGTTCAAACGGTGTCGTCTCAACAGAATTACGTGGTGCCCTATTAAAGTGAGTGCGCTTGTCTCTAATGCCTAACCCATGAACGATAGTGGTAATTTGATAAGAGACACCACAGTACGCACCATATCCAATAGGGTGCAACTATGATGTTCGGACACACCATCACACTATGGTGTTCCAGGCGGTTTTAATTGTGAAACAATTTCCACAATGTCTTAAATGCGTGCCAAAGCTCATAACTCAGATACTCATCTCTGTGATCATATCATAGACATTTTATCCTCTTGTCACGATGATCTTCAACTTCACTCTGAAATTACTTGAACCATTCAATAATTCAGACTTGTGTTTCATCAAGTAAATATACTCAACATCTACTCGAATCATCTGTGAAGTAAGAACATAACGATATTCACTGCATGCTTCAGCACTCATTGGACTGCACACATCAAAATGTGTTACTTCCAACAAGTTGCTATCTTGTTCCATCTCAGTGAAAACGAGGCTTTTCAGTCATCTTGCCCACGTGGTATGATTTGCATATTTCAAGTGATTCAAAATCAAGTGAGTCTAAACGATCCATCTACATGGAGTTTCTTCATGCGTATAAACCAATAGACATGGTTCGCATGTCTCAAACTTTTCAAAAACGAGTGAGTCCAAAGATCCATCAACATGGAGCTTCTTCATGCGTTTTATACCAGTATGACTTACATGGCAGTGCCACAAGTAAGTGGTACTATCATTACTATCTTATATCTTTTGGCATGAAAATGTGTATCACTACGATCGAGATTCAATAAACCATTCCTTTAGGTGCAAGACCATTGAAGGTATTATTCAATTTAATAGAGTAACCATTATTCTCCTTAAATGAATAACCGTATTGCGATAGACATAATCCAATCATGTCTATGCTCAACGCAAACACCAAATGACAATTATTCAGGTTTAATACTAATCTTGATGGTAGAGGGAGCGTGCGATTTTTGATCACATCAAACTTGGAAACACTTCCAACACATATCGTCAGCTCACCTTTAGCTAGTATCCGTTTATTCCGTAGCTCTTTTATTTCGAGTTACTAACACTTAGCAACCGAACCGGTATCTAATACCCTGGTGCTACTAGGAGTACTAGTAAAGTACACATTAACATAATGTATATCCAATATACTTCTATCGACCTTGCCAGCCTTCTCATCTACCAAGTATCTAGGGTAATTCTGCTCCAGTGGTTGTTCCCTTTATTACAGAAGCACTGAGTCTCGTGTTTGGGTTCAACCTTGGGTTTCTTCACTAGAGCAGCAGCTGATTTGCCGTTTCATGAAGTATCCCTTCTTGCCCTTGCCCTTCTTGAAACTAGTGGTTTTACCAACCATCAACAATTGATGCTCCTTCTTGTTTTCTACTTTCGCGGTGTCAAACATCGCGAATACCTCAAGGATCATCATATCTATCCCTGATATGTTATAGTTCATCACGAAGCTCTAGCAACTTGGTGGCAATGACTTTGGAGAAACATCACTATCTCATCTCGAAGATCAACTCCCACTCGATTCAAGTGATTGTCGCACTAAGTCAATCTGAGCACAAGCTCAACGATTGAGCTTTTCTCCCTTAGTTTGTTGGCTAAGAAAATCATCGGAGGTCTTATACCTCTTGACATGGGCACGAGCCTGAAATCCCATTTTCAGCCCTCGAAACATCTCATATGTTCCGCGACGTTTCGAAAACGTCTTTGGTGCCTCTACTTAAACCATTTAACTGAACTATCACATAGTTATCAAAACGTGTACGTCTGATGTTCGCAACATCCACAAACGACGTTTGGGGTTCAGCACACTGAGCGGTGCATTAAGGACATAAGCTTTCTATTGTCCGCATAATCACTACTATCAACTTTCAACTATATTTTTCTCTAGGAACATATCTAAACAGTGGAACTAAAGCACGAGCTTACGACATAATTTGCAAAGAGCTTTCTATCTTATGAACTCCCACTCAGATAGACATCCCTCTAGTCATCTAAGTGATTACATGATCCGAGTCAACTAGGCCGTGTCCGATCATCACGTGAGACGGAATAGTCATCATCAGTGAAGATCTTCATGTTGATCGTATCTACTATACGACTCATGCTCGACCTTTCGGTCTCTTGTGTTCCGAGGCCATGTCTGTACATGCTAGGCTCGTCAAGTCAACCTAAGTGTTTCGCGTGTGTAAATCTGGCTTACACCCGCTGTATGTGAACGTAAGAATCTATCACACCCGATCATCACGTGGTGCTTCGAAACGACGAACTTTCGCAACGGTGCACAGTTAGGGGGAACACTTTCTTGAAATTTTAATGAGGGATCATCTTATTTACTACCGTCGTTCTAAGCAAATAAGATGCATAAACATGATAAACATCACATGCAATCAATTAGTGACATGATATGGCCAATATTATATTGCTCCTTTTTGATCTCCATCTTCGGGTCTCCATGATCATCATCGTCACCGGCATGACACCATGATCTCCATCATCATGATCTCCATCATCGTGTCTCCATGAAGTTGTCTCGCCAACTTATTACTTCAACTACTATGGCTATCGGTTAGCAATAAAGTAAAGTAATTACATGGCGTTGTTCAATGACACGCAGGTCATACAATAAATTAAGACAACTCCTATGGCTCTTGCCGGTTGTCATACTCATCGACATGCAAGTCGTGATTCCTATTACAAGAACATGATCAATCTCATACATCACATATCATTCATCACATTCTTCTTGGCCATATCACATCACATAGCATACCGTGCAAAAACAAGTTAGGCGTCCTCTAATTGTTGTTTGCATGTTTTACGTCGCTGCTATGGGTTTCTAGCAAGAACATTTCTTACCTGCGCAAAACCACAACGTGATATGCCAATTGCTATTTACCCTTCATAAGGACCCTTTTCATCGAATCCGTTCCGACTAAAGTGGGAGAGACTGGCACCCGCTAGCCACCTTATGCACCAAGTGCATGTCAGTCGGTGGAACCTGTCTCACGTAAGAGTACGTGTAAGGTCGGTCCGGGCCGCTTCATCCCACAATCCCGTCGAAACAAGATTGGACTAGTAACGGTAAGCATATTGAACAAAATCAATGCCCACAACTACTTTGTGTTCAACTCGTGCAAAGAATCTATGCAATAGACCTAGCTCATGATGCCACTGTTGGGGAACATAACAGAAATTCAAAATTTTCCTACGAGTCACCAAGATCCATCTATGGAGAAACTAGCAACGAGGGGAAGGAAAGTGCATCTACATACCCTTGTAGATCGCTAAGCGGAAGCGTTCAAGAGAACGGGGTTGAAGGAGTCGTACTCGTCGTGATCCAAATCACCGGAGATCCTAGTGCCGAACGGACGGCACCTCCGCGTTCAACACACGTATAGCCCGGTGACGTCTCCCACACCTTGATCCAGCAAGGAGAGAGGGAGAGGTTGAGGAAGACTCCGTCCAGCAGTAGCACAACAGCGTGGTGGTGATGGAGGAGCGTGGCAATCCTGCAGGGCTTCGCCAAGCACCGCGGGAGAGGAGAAGGGAGAGAGGTAGGGCTGCGCCAAGGAGAGGTGAAACTCATCTGTTGGCAGCCCCAAAACCCCCCAAGTATATATAGGGGAGAGGGGGGGCTGCGACCCCACCTAGGGTTCCACCCCTAGGGGTGGCGGCCAGCCTACACCCATCTAGGGTGGCGGCCAAGGGGGGGGAGAGGGGAAACTTGCCCCCCAAGTTAGGTGGGTGCGCCCCCTCCCCCAACCCTAGGCGCCTTGGGCCCTTGTGGGGGGCGCACCAGCCCACCTGGGGCTGGTCCCTTCCCACACTTGGCCCATGCAGCCCTCCGGGGCCAGTGGCCCCACTTGGTGGACCCCCGGGACCCTCCCGGTGGTCCCAGTACGTTACCGATAAAACCCGAAACTTTTCCGGTGACCAAAACAGGACTTCCCATATATAAATCTTTACCTCCGGACCATTCTGGAACTCCTCATGACGTCCGGGATCTCATCCGGGACTCCGAACAACATTCGGTAACCACATACAAACTTCCTTTATAACCCTAGCATCATCGAACCTTAAGTGTGTAGACCCTACGGGTTCGGGAACCATGCAGACATGACCGAGACGTTCTCCGGTCAATAACCAACAGCGGGATCTGGATACCCATGTTGGCTCCCACATGTTCCACTATGATCTCATCGGATGAACCACGATGTCAAGGACTCAATCGATCCCGTATACAATTCCCTTTGTCTAGCGGTATAGTACTTGCCCGAGATTCGATCGTTGGTATGCCGATACCTTGTTCAATCTCGTTACCGGCAAGTCTCTTTACTCGTTCTGTAACACATCATCCCGTGATCAACCCCTTGATAACATTGTGCACATTATGATGATGTCCTACCGAGTGGGCCCAGAGATACCTCTCCGTTTACACGGAGTGACAAATCCCAGTCTCGATTCATGCCAACCCAACAGGCACTTTCGAAGATACCTGTAATGCACCTTTATAGCCACCCAGTTACGTTGTGACGTTTGGTACACCCAAAGCATTCCTACGGTATCCGGGAGTTGCACAATCTCATGGTCTAAGGAAAAGATACTTGACATTAGAAAAGCTTTAGCATACGAACTACGATCTTTGTGCTAGGCTTAGGATTGGGTCTTGTCCATCACATCATTCTCCTAATGATGTGATCCCGTTATCAACGACATCCAATGTCCATGGTCAGGAAACCGTAACCATCTATTGATCAACGAGCTAGTCAACTAGAGGCTTACTAGGGACATGGTGTTGTCTATGTATCCACACATGTATCTGAGTTTCCTATCAATACAATTATAGCATGGATAATAAACGATTATGATGAACAAGGAAATATAATAATAACTAATTTATTATTGCCTCTAGGGCATATTTCCAACATTGAGTGCCAAAACATATATCAAGTGAATCAATATGATACCCCATTGTCACCACGGGTATTCATAGCAAGACATACATCAAGTGCTCTCAAATCCATAAAAGTAATCAATCTGATAATAACGAAATCTCAAAGGGAAAACTCAATTCATCACAGCAAGATAGAGAGGGGAAAACACCATATGATCCAACTATATTAACAAAGCTCGTGATACATCAAGATCGTACCAAATCAAGAACACGAGAGAGAGAGAGAGATTAAACACATAGTTACTGGTACAAACCCTCAGCCCCGAGGGTGGACTACTCCATCCTCATCATGGTGGCCATCGGGGTGATGAAGATGGCCTCCGGTGATGATTTCCCCCTCCGGCAGAGTGCCAAAAGAGGGTACAGATTGGTTTTTTGTGGCTACAGATGCTTGCGGCAGTGGAACTTCTGATCTAGGGTTATTTCTGGGGGTTTCTATATATATATAGGATTTTTCTTCATTGGAATCATGTGAAGATGGGCCACAAGGGCCTCACAAGGTACCAGGGCGAGCCAGCCCCACCTGGCACGCCGTGGTGCCTTGTGGAGCCCTCGTGGCTCTTCTGGCCCTCCCACGAAGCTTCTAGTGCCTCTTTTCTTCGAAAAAATCGTTAGAAAGTTTCGCTGCATTTGGAGAACTTTGATTTCTCCACAAAAAACAACACCACGGTAGTTCTGCTGAAAATAGCATTAGTCTAGGTTAGTTCCATTTAAATCATATAAAATTGCACCCAAACCATATAAAATTGTTGTCAACATGGCATGAACACTTGATAAATTGTAGATACATTGGAGATGTATCAATGAATATGATTTGTGAGTAGTTACTTGTGTTCTTTCGGACATGGGAGAAGTCTTGTCATAAGTAATCATGTGAATTTGCTATTCTTTCAATTTTTTAATGATATGTATGTTGTTGCTTGCTTTAGTGGTGTCATGTGAATGTCGGCTACATGACACTTCACCATACTTGGGCCTAAGGGAAGGCATTGTAGAGTAATAAGTAGATGATGGGTTGCTAGAGTGAAAGAAGCTTATACCCCAGTTTATGCGTTATTCCGTAAGGGGCTTATTTGGATCCATATGTTTCATGCTATGGTTAGATTTATCTTAATTCTTATTTTGTAGTTGCAGATGCTTGCGAGAGGGGGGTAATCATAAGTGGGAGGCTTGTTCAAGTAAGAACAACACCCAAGCACCGGTTCACCCACATATCAAATTATCAAAGTAGCTAATGCGAACCAAACAAACATGATGAAAGTGACTAGATGGTAATTCCCATGTGTCCTCGAGAACACCTTGCTTACTATAAGAGACCGATCCGGATTGTCATTTGCTATAAAAAGGATTGGGCCACCTTGGTGCACCCTTGTTACAATTGTTACTTGTTTCTCATTACACTACAAACAACACTTTAGTGATGATACGTCACGTTTTTGCCATGCATGTACATCTATGACAAATTTATGACAGAATCAAGATAGTCATACCTCTGATGTCGTGGAAGTGTTCCATGACTACATCGAAACTATCATCACAGAAGTGTCCACTTCCATGACAATAAATTCCACATCATGGAAGTGTTTCCATCAAGGGTAACCGACATCCACCGTCACGGGTCACCGTTATGCTATCGAGTCTGTCTCGTGGTATAACATGGCCACCTATGGGACCATTGGCCCCTTGTGGTTCGGCAAGGGGGAAGAGCACATTGCACAAAGAGCGGAGAGCATAGAGCAGCACGACAGTGATGACACGAGCAGTTTTTGCCCAGGTTCGGGCCGCCGCGAGGTGTAAAACCCTACTCCTGCTTTGGTGGATTAATGAAAGGACCATGGTGGAGACACAATGCTCTAGCCCGGCAAGGTGGCCTCGGGAAGAGAGCAGCTGCGCGCGTATGAGTATACAAGAGTCCAAATATTTCTAAGGTTGCCACGGCCCTCCTTTTATAGGTCAAAGGGTCACCACAATGGAAAAACAGTCATTGCTCAGTGATTATAGATAGCCAAAGTGCTATCATACCTAACTCTACAGATATGACAAGGCGCATTAAATGCACCGCTTAGTGTCACATCATGGGTGTAGCCCGGCAAGCCTTGCCATGCTATTTATCCACCTTCTCGCCTGCCTGCGTGACACGCCTCTAGACAGGTGTCATTTGGAGGTGATTTCCTTTTGAGATGGCTGCCACGTGCTAAATAACAGCCACTTAATCACTTGGGGGCTCGACACCGCACCGATAGGTGACTTGCATTGCTGTGAGGTGGAGCGGTGGATCTTTGGCGGGGTAATCCACACTTGGTGTCCCCAGCAAGCTTGTCGGGGCAGTCTTGAGACTTGTCTACTAGGTGACCTCGACCTTGCCAGGTTCGCCTACCTGGTGAGGGAGATTTTTCCTTAATGATATCTTGACCATTTGGCTTGACTTGGTCTTCTTGATCCACCCTTTGATTTCTCAAAGAGTTACCTCTTCTACTTGGCCTTGTCTTCGATGCTTGGAGCAGCTTGCTTTGTCGCTGTCATGCCGGAGACTTGCCTATCGGGCACAAGTCAGAGGGAAACATACGCCCCCGCTTGTGTACCCCGACAGAAGACCTAGGGCCTGAGCCATACATGTCGCCGGGCACGTTGGGCTTGGCCCCGAAATGGCCCACAGACATGTGTCGAAGAGGTGCTACACGCGCAGTGATTTGTCATGATGACCAGTCAATCCAACGTTGATGTTTGCTTGAACTACATCGGTATTTCCCCAAAGAGGAAGGGATGATGCAGCACAACAACGATAGGTATTTACCTCAGTGATGAGACCAATGTTATCGAACCAGTAGGAGAATCACGCAAAACACAACGTAAACAGCTCTTGCACACAAATAACAAATACTCGCAACCCGACGTGTTAAAGGGGTTGTCAATCCCTTTCGGGTAACGGTGCCAGAAATTGGCACGGAGACGGGATAAAGTTGTAATAGATTGGATAAATAGATTGCAAATAAAATAAAGTGCAGCAAAGTATTTTTGTATTTTTGGTTTAATAGATCTGAAAATAAAAGCAAATAAAAATAGATCATGAAGGCAAATATATCAAAGAAGAGACCCGGGGGCGTAGGTTTCACTAGTGGCTTCCCTCGAGAAAAAATAGCAAATGGTGGGAAAACAATTACTATTGGGTAATTGATAGACCTTCAAATAATCATGACGATATCCAGGCAATGATCATTATATAGGCATCACATCCAAGATTAGTAGACCGACTCCTGCCTGCATCTACTACTATTGCTCCACACATCGACTGCTATCCAGCATGCATCTAGTGTAGTAAGTTCATGGAATAACGGAGTAATGCAATAAGAACGATGACATGATGTAGACAAGATCTATTTATGTAGAAATAGAACCCATCTTGTTATCCTTAATAACAACGATACATACGTGTCATTTCCCTTTCTGTCACTAGGATCAAGCACCGTAAGATCGAACCCATCACAAAGCACCTCTTCCCATTGCAAAATAAATATATCAAGTTGGCCAAACAAAACCCAAATATCGGAGAAGAAATACGAGGCTATAATCAATCATGCATATAAGAGGTCAAAGAAGACTCAAATAACTTTCATGGATAAAAACATAGATCTGATCATAAACTCAAAGTTCATCGGATCACAACAAACACACTGCAAAAAGACTTACATCATATGGATCTCTAAGAGACCATTGTATTGAGAATCAAGAGAGAGAGGAAGCCATCTAGCTACTAACTACAGACCTGTAGGTCTACAAAGAACTACTCACGCATCATCGGGGAGGCACCAATGGACATGATGATCCCCTCAGTGGTGGTGTCTAGATTAGATCTGGTGTTTCTGACACTTGCGGCGGCTGGAATTGATATTCGTCGACTCCCCTAGGATTTCTGGAATATTTGGGTATTTATAGAGCAAAGAGGTGGTGCAAGAGTCCACCGAGGTGGGCATAACCCACCTGGGCGCGCCTGGGCCCCCAGGCACGCACTGGTGGGTTGTGCCCCCCTCGGGGCACCCCTCTGGCACTTTTTCGGCCCAACTTGTGTCTTCTGGTCCAAAAAATCCACAAAAAGTTTCACTGCATTTGGACTCCGTTTGGTATTGATTCCTGCGATGTAAAAAACAAGCAGAAAACAGCAACTGGCACTAGGCACTATGTCAATAGGTTAGTACCAAAAAATGATATAAAATGATTGTAAAACATCCAAGAATGATAATATAACAACATGGAACAATAAAAAATTATAGATACGTTGGAGACGTATCAGCATCCCCAAGCTTAACTCCTGCTCGTCCTCGAGTAGGTAAATGATAAAAATAGAATTTTTGATGTGGAATGCTGCCTAACATGTTCATCACATATTCTTTTCTTTGTAGCATGGACATTTGGACTTTATATGGTTCAAAGCAATAGTCTAGTTTTGACATGAAGACTTTAATAATCAAGCATATCAACAAGCAACCATGTCTTTCAAAATATCAACGCTAAAGCAAGTTATCCCTAGCCCATTGTGCTCAATAATTGATCCATTCATGAAACACACTAGAATACTAGCTATACCCAATGCTCAAGTATGATCATAGTGCCCCTTAGTTGGTGCTTTATAAGAGAAGATGGAGACTCGAGTTAAAAATAAAAATTTCATAAAGTAAAAGAGAGGCTCTTCATAGAGGGAAGTAGGGATTTGTAGAGGTGCCAGAGCTCAAAGCGAAAATTGAGAGATAAAAACATTTTGGGAGGCATACTTTTCCCACCAACGAAAATGACTTAGAATTCCCAACACTTTCCATGCTAGATATATCATAGGCGGTTCCCAAACACAAAATA
This sequence comes from Triticum aestivum, assembly GCF_018294505.1. Taxonomy (NCBI): domain Eukaryota; kingdom Viridiplantae; phylum Streptophyta; class Magnoliopsida; order Poales; family Poaceae; genus Triticum; species Triticum aestivum. The sequence goes on along the minus strand of NC_057795.1, from coordinate 471,585,822 downwards.
AAGTGTATTCCTTTTTCCACCATACTTTCACTTTCCATGGCTAACTGTATCCACGGGTGCCCTCGATACCAACACTTTCCAAGAAATTTATTATTTGACAACATAAAGTAAGTTCATTTTTTTTATTTCGAGACTGGGCATCCCTAATACCTTTGCCGTACTTTCGTGCAATGACAAGTGAATAAACACTCATCGTGAGAATAACACATCTAGCATGGAAAACATCGGCCACCCCTCACCACCTCGTGAGCGGTACGAGCACACAAAAGAGAAATTTATTTTTTAATTAGAGATGGCACATACAAATTTTCTTAGAACGGCATGGAAATACCGCATATAGGTAGGTATAGTGGACTCATATGGCAAAACTGGTTTAAAGGGTTTTGGATGCACAAGTAGTGATCATACTTAGTGCAAATGAAGGCAAGCAAAAAGACTGAGAAGCGTCCAACCAAGAAACGGAAAATCTCGTAAGCGAGCATTAAGCATAATTAACACTGCATAATGCACCACAAGTAGGATGTAATTTCATTGCATAACTATTGACTTTTGTGCTTGCATAGGGAACCACAAACCTTAACACCAATATTCTTACTAAAGCATAATTACTCATCAACATGACTCACATACCATATTGTCATATCTCAAAACCATTACAAAGAATCAAATTTATTTTGTCCAATGATCTTCATGAAAGTTTTTATTATATCCTCCTTGGATATCTATCACTTTGGGACTAGTTTCATATGTTGCTTTTAATAGGCTCAAACAAATTTAAGTGAAGAACATGAGCATACTATTTCTTTCTCTCAAATAATTTAAGTGAAGCAAGAGATAATTTAATTAAAAATTTACTAACTCCCAAATAAATCTAAGTGAAGCATGATAGCATTTCTTCACAAATAACAAAGCACACCATGCTCAAAAAGATATAAGTGAAGAAATAGAGCAACTCCAAGGCTCTAAAAATTTAAGTGAAGCATAGGAGCAAGCATAGCATAATTTTTGGCTCTCTCAAAAAGGTGTGTCTAGCAAGGATTAAAGACTTGAAACACAAAGCAAAACAAGCAAATACTCATATCATACAAGACGCTCCAAGCAAAACTCATAATATGTGACGAATAAAAATATAGCTCCAAGTAAAATACCGATGGTTGTTAGAAGAAAGAGGGGATGCCACTTCGGGGGCATCCCCAAGCTTAGTTGCTTGCTACTTCTTGAATATTACCTTTGGGTGCCTCGGGCATCCCCAAGCTTAGGCTTTTTCTAATCCTTATTCCTTCATCCATCGTAATATCACCCAAAACTTGAAAACTTCAATCACACAAAACTCAACAAAACTTTCGTGAGATCCGTTAGTATAAGAAAGCAAGCCACTACTATAAGTACTATTGCAAACCCATTCATATTTTATGTTTTTGCATTATATCTACTGTATTCCAACTTTTATATGGCAAAAACTCTTCAAAGAAAACCATAGAATTATCAAAACAAGCACATAACACAAAGAAAACAGAATCTGTCAAAAACAGAGCAGTCTGTAGCAATCTGACTACTTGGAATACTTATGTAACTCCAAAAATTCTGAAAAATTAGGACATCGTGAGCAATTTGTTTATTAATCTTCTAAAAAAATAATAAACTAAAAATCACTCTTCTGTTAAAAATGGGAATTATTTTCGTGAGCGCAAAACTATCTGTTTTTCAGCAAGATTAAATCAACTCTCACCCAAATCATTCGAAAGGCCTTGCTTGGCACAAACACTAATTTAAACCACAAGAACACATATAATCATAGGCATAATTGTGTATTTTATTGAAAACAACAAGAAAAGCAAAAAGCAAAAATATACAAGTTGGGTTTCCTCCCAACGAGTGCTATCATTTTACGCCCCTAGCTAGGCATAACGCGTAGGATCTAAGTTTTGCCATCTTTATCTTCCAACTCTTTGATAAAACACTTAGAATTTTCAAGGATTTAGCATATCAATTCTCAATGAAAATACTTCTAGGCACGAGATTGAAAAACTCATTTTTGCAAATAGGGTCTCTTATAACTTCAATAAAATTGGGATGGATACTAATCATCTTAAGATCTCCTTTATCATTACTAGAAGTTGCACCCTAGTTTTTAGTAACTCGAGTAGTCTTACCAATTTTTACGGGAGTTTTAGCGGAAGCAAAATCCGTACTTAGATTAGTAAAAAATTCTTCCAATTTATCAATCGTAGATGTGCTTTCTTCAATTCTTTCATGAATTACAGTCCCCTTTTCCTTTAACAACATAAAAACTTCTCCCGCTTTTGACCCAATTTTAGTAGCAAAATTTTGCGTCTTCCTATCCAAGTTTTCAATATGTTCTTCGGTAAGCATTTTACTTTCAATAGCATCTAGCCTTTCCATAACATGCTCGAGAGTCACAATTGTTTCATTGATCATGAGTGGTGGTGAACCCACTAAATTTCCCAAAGCATTAAAAGCCTCAAGAGAAGGAAACATCAAGAAATTTCCACTGGTAATCTTATCTAGGACGAATCTATACCAAGTGGTGATGCCCACATAAAAATAGCGAAGAAGGACAACGGTAGTTTGCTTACGGATAGATCTATTATGAGCATTGCAAATCCTATACCAAGCATCTTTTAAATTCTCCCCTCCCCCTTGTTTAAAGTTAAGAACCTTGTTCTCGGCGGTATACGCAATAGAGGAAGAACTATCCATAACGACAAAAGGTGGTCAACAAGATTGCACTCAAAAACAGATCTGACGAGAAAATAGCGAACGAAAAAGAGGGCGAATAAAATGGCAAATTTTTGTGAAGTGGGGGAGGGGAAAACGAGAGGCAAATGGAAAATAATGGAAATTGCAAGGAGATGATTTGTGATTAGGAACCTAGTTGATGTTGATGATGTCTCCCCAGCAACGGTGCTAGAAATTCCTTTTGATGTTTGCTTGACCTACGTTGGTATTTCCCCAAAGAGGAAGGGATGCTTCCGCACAGTAACGGTAGGTATTTCCCTCAGTGATGAGACCAAGGTTCTCGAACCAGTATGAGAACCATGCAACACAACGTAAACAACTCCTACACACAAATAACAAATACTTGCAACCCGACGTGTTAAAGGGGTTGTTAATCCCTTTCGCGTAACGTCGCCAGAAATTGGCACGGAGACGGGATAAAGTTGTAATAGATTGGATAAATAGATTGCAATTAAAATAAAGTGCAGCAAAGTATTTTTGTATTTTAGGTTTAATAGATCTGAAAATAAAAGAAAATAAAAATAGATCGCGAAGGCAAATATATCAAAGAAGAGACCCAGGGGTCGTAGGTTTCACTAGTGGCTTCTCTCGAGGAAAATAGCAAATGGTGGGAAAACAATTATTGTTGGGCAATTGATAGAACTTCAAATAATCATGACGATATCCAGGCAATGATCATTATATAATCATCACGTCCAAGATTAGTACACTGACTCCTGCCTGCATCTACTACTATTACTCCACACATCGACCGCTATCCAACATGCATCTAGTGTATTAAGTTCATGGGAAAATGGAGTAATGCAATAAGAATGATGGCATGATGTAGACAAGATCTATTTATGTAGAAATAGACCCCATCTTGTTATCCTTAATAGCAACGATACATACATGTTGTTTCCCTTTCTGTCACTGGGATCAAGCACCGTAAGATCGAACCCATCACAAAGCACCTCTTCCCATTGCAAGATAAATAGATCAAGTTGGCCAAACAAAACCCAAATATCAAAGAAGAAATAGGAGGCTATAATCAATCATGCATATAAGAGATCAAAGAAGACTCAAATAACTTTCATGGATAAAAACATAGATCTAATCATAAACTCAAAGTTCATCGGATCCCAACAAACACACCGCAAAAAGACTTACATCATATGGATCTCCAAGAGACCATTGTATTGAGAATCAAGAGAGAGAGAGAGGAAGCCATCTAGCTACTAACTACGGACCCATAGGTCTATGAAGAACTACTCATGCATCATCGGGGAGGCACCAATGGACATGATGATCCCCTCAGTGATGGTGTCTAGATTGGATCTGGTGTTTCTGGAACTTGCGGCGGCTGGAATTGATTTTCATCGACTCTCCTAGGGTTTCTAGAATATTGGGGTATTTATAGAGCAAAGAGGTGGTGTGGGAGTCCACCGAGGTGTTCATAACCCACCTGGGCGCGCCTGGGCCCCCAGGCGCGCCCTGGTGGGTTGTACCCCCCCCCCCCTCGGGGCACCCCTCTGGCACTTCTTCGGCCCAACTTGTGTCTTCTGGTCCAGAAAAAATCCAAAAAGTTTTGCTGTGTTTGGACTCCGTTTGGTATTGATTTCCTGCGATGTAAAAAACAAGCAGAAAACAGCAACTGGCACTGGGCACTATGTCAATAGGTTAGTACCAAAAAATGATATAAAATGATTGTAAAACATCTAAGAATGATAATATAACAGCATGGAAGAATCAAAAATTATAGATACGTTGGATATGTATCAGACACCAAATACCAGTTTTTGCCAATGCGGATACCTCTACTTGGACTCTGTCAAAACTTCACTGATATAATAAATTGACCTCTAGACTGGATATTCTTTGCCAGCCTCCTTGCTCTCCATGATGATTGCAACACTGACTGATTTATTATTAGCAACAATGTACACGAGCATAGGCTCTTTGTCAATAGTAGCAGCAAGAACGGGTGGCTCAGCTAACTGCTTCTTGAGAGCTTCAAAAGCATTCTCTGCATCATCGCTCCAGACAAAATGGTCAGTCTTTTTCAACATCTGATATAAAGGAATCGCCTTCTCACCGGGGCGACTGATGAACTGGCTCAAAGCGACAATGTGACCCGCCATACGTTGGACATCATTGATGTTGGCCGGCTTAGCAAGGGAGGTTACCGCCTTGATTTTCTCTGGATTAGCTTCAATGCCTCACTTAGACACTAGAAAACCTAGCAATTTGCCTGCAGGAACCCCCAAAACACACTTGGACGGGTTAAGCATCATCTTACAAACCCGAAGATTATCAAAGGTTACCTTGAGGTCATCCAGCAGTGTTTCCTTCTTCTGGGACTTGACTACGATATCATCAACATAAGCATAAACATTGCACCCGATCTAATTGTGAAAACAATTCTGCATGCAGCGCTGATAAGTGTCTCCTGTGCTCTTAAGCCCAAAAGGCATAGAGACATAGCAGAAAGCCCCAAAGGGTGTGATGAAGGATATATTTTCCTGGTCCTCAACAACCATCTTTATCTGATGATAGCCGGAGTAAGCATCCAGGAAACATAAGCTCTCACACCCAGCAGTGGAATTGATAATCTGATCGATGCGAGGGAGGGAAAATAGGTCTTTGGGGCAAGACTTGTTAAGATCTGTGTAATCTACACACATACCCAAGTGTCGTTTTTCTTGAGAACAAGTACTGGATTGGCTAGCCAGTCAGGATGAAATACTTCCACAATGAACCCGGCAGCTAGGAGTCGGGCTACTTCTTCCCCGATAGCTTTGCATCTCTCCTTTTTTAAATGATGGAGGTATTCCCGGACTGGTTTCATCTTAGGACCAACATTGAGGTAGTGCTCAGCGAATTCCCTCGGTACACCAGGCATGTCAGAAGGTTTCCATGCGAAGATGTCCTGATTCTCATGGATGAACTCGATGAGCGCGCTTTCCTATTTGGGATCCATGCCATTCCCAATAGTGAATTGTTGAGATAAGTCGCTAGGGGTGAAGTCAACCTGTTTTGTGTTGTTAGCCGACTTAAATTTGAGCAGGGGATCAAACTCTGTGGTGGGTTTCTTCAGAGGGGTCATGTTAGCTGGGTCAACATTGGATGTGTAAAACTTCAACTCCTCTGCTGTGTAGGCTGACTCGGGATAAGTTGCGTCACCTTCTTCACACTCACAAGCAATTTTTCGGTCACCATCGACCGTGATAGTGTCCTTTAGCCTAGGCATTTTGAGCTTGAGATACACATAGCAGGGCCGGTCCATGAAGCAAGCATAAGCCGGCCGGCCAAACAAAGCATGATAAGGGCTTCTGATCTTGACAACCTCAAATGTCAGGAATTCTGTTCTATAGTTATACTCGTTGGCAAACATAACTTCTAGTTTGATCCGCCCAATGGGATAGACAGACTTTCCATGAACAATCCCATGAAAAATGGTTGAGGATGGCAGGAGTTGATTCTCTGACAAGTTCATGCGCCTGAAAGCATCATAATACAGGATGTTGATACTGCTTCCTTCGTCCATCAGTACCTTAGTGAGCTTATAGCCATCGACCTGAGGCACCACCACCAAGGCCAAGCAACCAGGATTCTCAACCAGGAGGGGGGTGGTCTGCCCTACTCCAAGTGACAGGTTGTTCTGACCAATTCAAATATTTAAGCATGGCCGGCTCAACCAGGTTGATAGCACACTTCTGGAGTTTGCTATCCTGCTTGTAGGTGCTAGTCGTAAAGACGTGATACTGCCCACTATTTAACTGCTTGGGATTGCTCTGAAAACCTGTCTGGTTACCCTATTGCTGAGTACCTTGGCCAGAATGTTGATTTCCACCTCCATGATTGCCAGACCCCTCATACCCAGATCCAGAGCCGCCAGGACCAGGAAAACCATCGGACGAGCCATCTCCAGGAAAACCGGATCCTGGGCTGCCGACACTCGGTTGGCCTGGGTTTCCCCCACCGCCACCCTGGTGATTCTGGAGCTTGATTGTGAAGTTGTTGCATAATATAACAGTTCTCCCAGGAGTGGTTTGCCGTCTTATCCTGTGTACTATGCTTGGGACATGGACCCTTGAGGGCTTCCTCGAAATAGCGAGCTTTATTTGCATTGAATGACCTCCCGGAGTTATTCCGTATCTGGCCCTTGAAACCAGTGTTGGTATTGGCAACAAAACCTGAGTCGCCCTCTGGGTTTTTGTGTTTACCAACATTGCCTTGACCACCATGGTTGCCACTGTACCCCGAGTTCCCTATTGCTGACCCTTGCTGCAACCATTTTCTTTCCCTTACTAGCCTGATCGTCATCTGGGCTAGGATCTTTCGTGGTGTCTGACTCTGCATATCTAGTCAGGACATCCATGAGTTCGCCCATGTCCTGAACCTTTCGCTTGAGTCACCCAAGCTTCTGAACGAGAGGGTCAAAATGACAGTTTTTCTCAAGGATCAAGACATCTTGAGCAGCTAATGTGCCATCAGAGGAGTGGATAATATCTGTGACCCGGTGGGACCAATGATGAGCTGACTCGCCCTCACGCTGGACACAATGCTGTAAATCAACAATTGTCATTGGGCGCTTGCAGGTTCCTTGGAAGTGCTTGATGAAGCACGCCTTAAACTCTGACCAAGTGTTGATGGAACTAGGGGCAAGTTCTTCCGCCAAGTACGAGTTGGTCCCTCCAGCATCATGGTTAAATACTTAGCGCAAACCACGTCACTAATGTCCAACATGTCCATGGTGATTTCGGAACTCTTGATCCAAGCCGCCGGTTCGAGGACAGGCGTGTAATTGGAAACCTTACGAGGGCCTTTGAAATCCTTAGGCATATGCTCATTGCGTAGAGCCAGCGCCAGGAAGGGAATCTTGATAGTTCTGCCACTCGATCCTACGCCTTGTGAGGCCAAAGGAGTTGAATGAGTGATGGTTAAGCAGCCGCGTGGGCCGCTTCTCCTTCCCGCCGTGCGCGGGCTGTGTTAACGATCTCCTGGGAATCTAGGGCTCCATGCTGAGGCGGGTCATGCGGCTGCTTGCATCTTCATTAGGCACTGCTAGAGATGGCTGGCGACTCTATGTGGCGGCTCCTGCTGCGGCTTGGATGCAGGGTGGAGTGGAGTCGATGCTGACTACAGGAGTAGTTTTCTTGTTGTGCAACCGCAGTCTTCAACATCTCGATGGCGTGCAGAGGTTCCCTCTCAACTAGGGTATTCCCTATGAAAGGAAATGCGGCGCGGTTGGTAGCTATTGCCAACAAGTTATCAACAGGATTGGAAAAGTGGCCGCCGGTGTCACAAAACGGTTTGGAGTCATACGAACAGGCGGCGGGTGTTGGGCCAGCTCGAGCTGATGTTGTTGAGCTAGTTGTCAGGGCTGAGCTGCTGGTGGTCGCCCGTCTCCATCCTGGGGCACGACCCGGTTCAATTGGGGTATAACCAGAGCCCCCAGAGTACTTGTCCCAGCCCCCGGTGTAGGTGTGTTGGACAGATGCCTAGGCTCGTAATCAATGGGCAGGCAGGTCTCATGTCGCCTCCTATGAACCATATCTGAAGCATTTTGCCGCTGACCCATGTGTCAGGCCTCCGTCCTCTGTCCCTCTATTTCCTATTGGATTTGGGCTCGTAGCTGCACCATGCGAGAGTTCTCGGCGTTGACATCCTCCTGAGCCTTAACCATCTGCTCGGGAATTTTAGCTACCTCTGCATTGCATTCCACCTGGTTCTCCGTTGTTAGTGGCGACTCAAGGATCATCATCAATGAGGCGACTAGCTCTGAAAGAACTTGAGTTGGTGTTTTAACTGGGCCAGACGCACTTGGATCAACTGTTGAAGCGTCGGTTCCTCCCATTGTGCCTGCTGCAGTAGAGTCGAGGGCCAGCACAGTGCCTGCCGTGTAGATGGTAGTCCAGTGGGGAGGCTCATCATCAACCGGAGCCGGCTTGTCATCAGAGCAGCCCCCAAGCCTGCCGTCATACAACGGGAGGACTGACTCGTTATCCCCGACAGATGACTCGCTGCCGGAGTAAACAAGGGTGTCCCCACCAGACGTGGAGTTATCCGCGAGATCAACCCCCTGGGTGAAGCCGATGAAGACATGGTTTCGTCCGGCTTGGGTCCGGGCAGGTTGCGTGCGCCGAGCCGGCTCGACGATGTCGGTGTAGATGTCCGGCTCGGGTCCTAATTCGCTGATTTTGCCGATGAAGACGTGGATCTTGCCAAAGGGGACCTGGTACCCGTACTCGATTGAGTCAGCCTCAGGGCCCCAGCCTGAATCGTCGATGTAGAGCATGCCGCGGCGACTCTTGGCCATGCAGCCGATTGTGTATCCCTCGATCCTTGGGAGAGCTCCCTCCAAGAACTCGACACTACCGAGCGATAGCCCCACGATGGGCGCCAACTGTCGTGGTTTTGTCACGGCAGGTGTCCTCGTGAAAGGACTTAGTCGTGAGGCCATCGTCACAAGGTGGTAGCTTGAACAGGGTTGATTGTAATCGAAAGGCAAGGGTTTACCCAGGTTCGGCCGCTCTCTATGGAGGTAATAGCCTACTTCCCGCTTGATTGATATTGATGATGATGATCTCAATTACAAGGGTGTGACTTGGCTATCCTATACTCGAGAGCTTGTAACTTAAGTCTTTCTACCTCAGGGGCTCTCCTTTATATACAGGTCGAGGCCCTGGGCTTACAACAGAGTCCGGGTCGTACTACGACCCATGCCCTAATTAGTTTCCTACTCGTCTTGCTTCCCAAGTAAGGGAATTACGACATCCTTCGGTGAGCCGCCGCCTCTAGCGCTGAGACATGAGCAGGCCCACTCTACGAGTCGCCCCATGGGCCTTGAGGTCTTGATCACCACAACCCATATTAAGTCTTATTCGTCAGGCCGCCACCGGATAACCTGGCCCTGAACGGGCGGGTCATACCGTGGGGTTACATCCCCAACAAGATGGATGTGTGGCCACACAAGGAAGGACCAAGTTCGGAATGATGATATACGGGATAGAGTTGGGGTAGCGCCGATTGAAGAGAAGCTTGTCCAACATCATCTGAGATGATTTGGGCATATTCAACGTAGGCCTCCAGAAGCATCAGTGTATAGCGGATGGCTAAAGTGTGCCGATAATGTCAAGAGACGTCGAGGTAGACCAAACTTGACATAGGATGAGTCCGTAGAGAGGGATCTGAAGGACTGGAGTATCGACAGAGAATTAGCCATGGATAGGGGTGCATGGAAGCTTGCTATCCATGTGCCAGAACCATGAGTTGGTTACGAGATCTTATGAGTTTCACCTCTAGCCTACCCCAACTTGTTTGGGGCTAAAGGCTTTGTTGTTGTTGTTGTTGTTGTTGTTGTTGTTGTTGTTGTTGCTGTTGTTGTGATGCTAGATGCTCATGTGCATGAAGTCTATGCCAAATTTCGTGGAGTTTGGACATTTCAGCAGCTCTCGGCAAGAAAAAGACAAATTTGGGGTTGTAAGAAAGTGCATTGTTCACATACTGGTTTGAGTGAATTATTTTTTTGACATGAGCTCCTCAGATGTCCAAACAAGCTGAAATTTGGCACGAACATCACGCATTGGAACATCTTCCACCTAAAAAAGAATTAAGAATTTTTTGAATTGCTTTAGTATTTTCATATATTTTTTGAATTTACTATTCACCGGGTGCTGATGAGCCTCGACACCGAATTGAATATACAACATATAAATATGATACATACATGGTCGTATTTATTGTTTTTGCAAACATGTGCCAGTAATAAGTGTACTCCCTCTCTCAGTTTACAGGGCGCACGCGTACCCCTAGATCGTCAATTTGACCAACCTAATACAAGTCATATATTATAAAAAATATACCAATATAAACTTCAGATGTTCTATTTTCAAACGTTGTAATTTTTATGTTATATAGTTTATATTAGTGTGATCAAATTGGCAACCTAGGTATACGCGTAGGACTTGTGAACTGAAACAGAAACAGAGGGAGTACTATAATTTCCTTTGACAGGATTTGGACAATTCGCAGAAGTAGTTATTTTTGTGGTTTAGCTGGACATGCTTTACATTTGAAAACATGTCATGTTTCACTTTTGTTCGATTAGGCAGGTATTCTAAGGAAACTACAATATGTGCTCACAGTTTGTAGGAGAAACATCATTTTATAATTGCTCCATTTGTTTGCTGAGTTTTTGTGTACAGGCATCAATTTTGTTTCCTGAGTTAGATTGCTCTAGAAGTTGGACTCGGGCAGATGGCAGAGTCTTAACTTCCATCTAAAATCAAGTGAAAAGATATTTGATTTACGCAATTGGGATGGGATCACATGCTTCACTTTCACAAGCAACTCGTAGCAGCCACTGAACAAAGGAAGAAATGGAATCACATAAATTGATAGCACAGATAATCGCCACCTTTTATTCGATTTATCTTCGTCATCATCGCTGTTTGGTACATTACCATGGCAGTTCAGGGGAAATGCAGAGAACACGCCATTTCAGGCTTACACGCGCATACGCATACATATATGAAACGGCCTTTGTTAGGCAGCAGAGTTTCCACAAGTCCATGGCTATGTCTTATTTATCTTCACCGGATGCACCAACAGCAGGCTATCCGGTTGACGAGGCAGCGTCCTCAGACAAGGACCTGGGCTGCAGCTAGCCTAGCAATCGGGACCCTGCGAAAAGGTTCCATGTCAAGATGTTAACGGCTATAAATAGCGTCAAGGTAGTGTTAATCCTCCAAATTTCAATATTTCAGCCAACCTGAACGGGGAGCATGAAACATAATCCAGCCCAGCCTTTGCGAAAAAAGCAACTGAAGATGGCTCTCCACCATGTTCACCGCAGATGCCCACCTGTTTGGAAACACGAAATCGATCAGTCAAATGAACTAAGAATGTATCCTGCACAACAGATACAATGTCCTCGGTGGAATACTTACCTTCAAGTTAGGCCTCGCTTTGCGACCCCTCTCTGTAGCAATCTTTACTAGCTCCCCCACTCCTCTCTGATCAAGCACCTGGCATATTCATTAACAGGTAAGTTGCCAAGTACAACATGATAAGGTTATGGCTGTACAAAAAAAAAATCAAGAGAAGAACATGCTAAATGCCTAGATATGTGAGGTGCTCACGTATGTGAAGGATGATAATATGGGTGGTACTACAAACAAACTTGAAGTGGTACGGTCCCAGTCGTAACAAATTTACCTCAAATGGGTCATGCTGGAGGATACCCTGAGCCAGATAGATGGGGAGGAACTTCCCCACATCATCCCTACTGTAACCAAATGTCATCTGCGTGAGGTCGTTTGTTCCGAAAGAGAAGAACTCAGCCTGCTCTGCTATCTGTCAATGGATGTGCAACCAGCACAACGATGTCAGGTACATGCGAATTTTCCCTTGATATATCTGATAAACTAATTCTTGCATTTGGAGAACTCTTATCGACCAAGAGTTCTGCTAACTAATGCATGTATTATTCAGTTTACATGCTGAACGTCAATGGCCAACATTTATGGTTTTACAAAAAGAACAGAGCTATCACAAGCTTTTTACCTCATCTGCCACTAGAGCAGCCCTGGGAATTTCAATCATAGTCCCAACTTTGTAATCAATGGTTTTCCCCATATTGGTGAAAACATTGTTAGCAATTTGGCGGATAAGAGCCACCTGATGTCCCAATTCCTGGCAAAACCAAATGTCAATTGTCAGAAGGAAAAATCAACTGCTGAATCAAACTTGAAATAAAAAAATCAAGTGCGGTTTGAAGAGAAATGAAATGGTCAGGTTTCCATAAATAGGTGGTGTATAGTTCTATCCCATCAAATGGATTGTGTCATTTTTCAACTGCACCAACTGTGAAGTGAAGGTACACATTTATACCAGCCAAAGAAGATACACGTGAAGAAAGACATACCTGAGGTGTTCCAACAAGAGGAACCATTATCTCTGGAAATACTTGAATACCCTGGTTGGTCATGGATATAGCAGCTTCAAAGATGGCCCGGGCTTGCATTTCTGTTAATTCAGGATAGGATATACCAAGCCTGAAATATTAGCATCACCAGCATTAGTAAAGGAAAGAAAACAGAATTGCGAATGAGAACAGGCAAGTAAATGAATGGGAAAGGAAAATTTGATTCAAACAGTGGTTGTGTTAAAAATATGAAAAAGATTTACACTTTATTCTGTTGATCAAATGGATATATTTCAATCTCCAGCATAGCTAAACAAATAAACAACACCAACCTGCAACCACGGAAACCAAGCATTGGATTTACTTCTGAAAGTTTCTCCATTCTTGCAAGGACATCATCCTCAGCGGCTCCAGTTTCAGCACATAGCTCACGCACAATATCCTCCACATGCCCTTCTGGAAGGAACTCATGAAGTGGAGGGTCCAACAGCCGAATAGTCACCGGGAGCCCTGAAATGCAAACATTGATGCTCAGGTGGTTCTGTGTGACAAAAATGTAGTTTGGATTCCCTTGCAAAAAGTGCAGTCTATAACTAATGTCGTATGCCATCGATGGAAAGTGTTTATTTGATATCAGTTTCCATGGGACATGTTATTACATATACCACTTTCAACGAAAGAATGAACAAGCCCTGGTAGAATTATATACCCTAAACTACATGATGAGTGCCAAAAAAATACTTCAAGGTTAGAAGCACAATTCTTATAAGATCCTGTAATCTTGCAATTTTTTCTACTTTGTGTCTTCACAGTTAACACCCAATAGTCAATATTCGCTTATTTAAGAAAGTAAGCCAGCTCGGGGTATTTGAACTCTAGTGCACCTCATCTAGTGAGACAGAACAATATATTTCCTCCGTCTGGAATTAGTTGACGCTCAAACAGATGTATCTAGCACTGAAATACGTCTAGATACATCTATTTGAGCGTCATCTAATTCCAGACGGAGGTAGTATATGAATACATAGAGATTTTCCACATACCATCCATGGCACGGAAAATGCCTTCAAAGTCGGACCTCTGGTAAGGCAGAAGACGATCTAGTGCTTTCTGCCTCAGTTCGACAGTTGGAGCCATTATCATCTGCCTCACAGCCTTAATTCTCTCATCAGAAGCAAAGAACTACAAAGTATACAAAGGAGAACATTAGCCTTTTTTTACTTGCCTAGAAGAGCAGAATTGTGTCCATAAAGTTCACTTCGAAAGTTGAACTGCAAAGAATAACTATCATAACAAAACAAATCCTCAAAAAAGCAAACAGTAAAGAAGTTAACACCAACCATGTGTTCTGTCCGACAGAGTCCAATTCCTTCTGCCCCATTTTTCCTTGCTGCCAATGCATCCCCGGGGGTGTCTGCATTAGCCATAACCTAGAACACGCAACATATGCATAATAAGGATTTTTTGTTGAAGCTTGTGTAATGCTTAGGCCTAAGGCAGTTAACAAGACTGATGTAATTTTTAGTTGAAGTCAACTTGAGGTAGTTTCTGTTCTTGTTTTTACTCCTAGGAAGTTTACCTTGAGCTGCCTAACTTCATCAACCCAGGACATGAAAGTTTCCAAGTCAGCACTAAGGGCTGGTGGGGAAAGTGGCTGTTTGCCAAGGATCACTTCACCAGTTGATCCATTGAGTGATATCCAGTCACCTTCATAGAGCATCTTGTCTTCAATAGCTACCACCTATGCGTATAGACCATATACCAAAGTAAGCACCTCTATAATACAAAATGATGAACACAGATTTATCATACTCCCATTATGAATTTTAAGGCTGGAATGAAGTGTTGCGCCTAACAATGTATTTCCTAGACATCTGCAGCGATAAGTTCAATCACCTTTTCAATTTCATTTACACGCATGCTTGAGCACCCTGACACACAGCATTTTCCCCAACCACGTGCTACAACGGCAGCATGAGAAGTCATACCACCTCTTGCTGTAAGAATTCCAGCGGCTGCATGCATGCCACCAACATCTTCTGGGCTGGTCTCTGTCCTCACCTTTACATTCAGAAAGTTCAAAAAATATCAGGATAACTCAAGAATAGGACAAGTCCAACCCAAAAGGACATAGAAAATGAAGGAGACATCCTGCTATAAAAAACGAGGATGATAAGGACATGTACAGACCAGAATTGCAGATTTCCCTTGGGCATGCCATGCTTCAGCATCCTCGGCAGTAAATACAATTTGTCCCACAGCAGCCCCAGGTGATGCTGGTAAGCCTGTAGTAATAACTTTGCCTTTGTATGAAGCAGCCTCAGGGTTCGCAAACTGGTTGTCATAACATAAGGGTAATAAAACTGTGTCAATATATTGCCATTATCCAGTTGCAAATAAAATTCAAAAGAGGGATGTCAATATAAGGGTTAAAATAAAGTTCCAGACACCAATACATCTGATTAAATTTGAACTTGTATAGTAAGAAAGCAAGCAACTATCTATATACATCAGATTTTAGTAGTATATCAGAATCATAGGACTATTGAATAAGTATACTATCTTCATTAATTACGAACGCATTCTCAACATGCAAACGATGTGGTTCTTGTGTAAAATCATTAAGTTATGCAAATATATCCTGAAAGAGCAGATAATTTATTGGGATAACAGAGGCACTAACAAATTACATGCATGTATTTACATGGATCAGTTTTATACACCATTCGGGCATATTCTATTATCTTATACCTGTGGATGAAGAAGCTGGTCCAAGTGACCTGGTTCTACCATCTTAATCGCTGTATTGCGATCAACAAGAGCCTCATTAACCATGTCTACAGCAATCTTCACAGCTCCTGTGCCAGTACGCTTTCCGGATCTGCATTGTAGCATCCAGAGCCTATTTTCTTGAACTGTAAATTCAATATCCTGAATTAAACATGAAAAATGCAAGTTATTCTCCATTGGAAATAATAGAGGTTCAGGTTAATCTTTTGACATATTAAGGCAGGATCATGACCAAAGAGCATTCATGTCATGTGGGCAATTGTAGAGAGCACTGTAATGGTGCTTGAAAATGATCACATAAACTAATTAGATAGCTAAGTTCTTGAAAATGTTTCAGAATAAGTTGTATATCACGCTATGGGTCAAACGCCTTGTTGCATAAAAAAGCAACACTGACAGGCCCCTCAGCAGAGCTTCCTGCAAACAGTTGGTAAACTAACATACCATCATTTCCTTATAGTGGCTCTCCAGTATTTCACAGTTTTCAACAAGCTCTGTATAGGCCTCCGGCATGTGATCCCTCATGGCATCAAGATCCTCCGGGGTTCTGATTCCAGCAACCACATCCTCACCCTGCATAAGGCAAAAAAAAAAAAAAACAGTTAAATTATGCGCAGCCATTCAATGAATATGCAATATCCACAGACTGTATTATCTTGATTGCATAATCTATTTTGATCAAAGTGGGCAACATACTGCTCTTTTGCTGTGCGCACATACATAGAGCATGGCAGCCAGAATTCAGAAGCAACTAGGAGCGATCAGAACCGAGCCATACCTGAGCATTGACTAGGAACTCGCCATAAAGCTTCTTCTCTCCAGTGCTAGGGTTCCTAGTGAAGAGGACACCTGTTCCGGAGGTGTTCCCCATGTTGCCAAACACCATGCACTGCACGTTCACGGCGGTGCCCCTAAGTCCGGTGATCTGATTAATGCTTCTGTACTTGTTCGCTCTCGGACTGTCCCACGAGTCGAACACGGCCAACACCGCTAACTGCAGTTGCCTCTTGGGATCTATGCCAAGGCAAGAAACAACAAACATATACACATATCAACTGGGTGCCAAAAACACAATGTCAGTTTCAGAACATACAAATAAAAAGGTGAAATTCATGAATTCAACCTGAGGGAAATTGTTCCCCTTTGGCTTCAACGTAGACGTTCTTGTACTGACCCACTAGCTCCCTGAGGTCATTGGCAGTGAGGTCGGTGTCGTTGTCCACCCCCTTGGCTGCTTTCATGGCTTCGAGCTTCTCTTCGAAAAGCGCATGGGGAATGTCCATGACCTGGCCAGAGGAAATATCCTGCTAAGAAACAAGGATCCTGCTACTGCTGCTAGTTGCTAGTACGAACTACTGTAAACAAAACGTCGACCAAGTTTTCGGTACAAAAGAAACTGCTATTTAGTGAGGAACGCACATCCCAAAATGCAGTATTGAAAATCCAGTTGCCAGATTAACTGGGCTGGATCCAGCTGACGTCCCACTTTTTGTGGAACAATGTACCAAGGAAACGAGTAAGAAGAATTTGATTAGCTCAGACGTTCGACCCACAGCCATCTTGTGCTAAAACAAAATCTGTTCGATCCAAACGAGCAATGACTCGATGTTCACCGCAATCGGAGCCGATCTAGCCGCCGGGGTCGAGCTCCAGCCTCCATGAGGGGCACAGCGGCGGCCGGGCGGTCTGGCCTCCAACCGCGCGGTGCGGGCTCCGCCGCCGCCGCCGTCCTGCCGCGCTCGCAAGTGAACCGGTGAAGTGGAGTCTTTTTTCTTTTCTGTTTTTGGTTTGCTGGTGATGTGGAATCGTTGGTGGGCATTGGACTGGTGAAGTGGAGCCTTTTTCTTTTCTTTTCTTTTCTTTTAGAACAGAGGGAGTACTAGTAAAACTTGGTAATATCACTGGACTGCATTTTCACTCTAGAGCTAGAAGACAACACCAACTTGGCAGGCAGTTTCCAGGGCGTGCACGTACCTCTAGGTCATCAATTTGACCAACCTAATACAAGTCATATATTACAAAAAATATACGAATATAAACTTCAGATGTTCTATTTTCAAACGCTATAATTTTATGTTATATAGTTTATATTAAGGTGATAAAATTGGCAACCTAGTTATACGTGTAGGACTTGTAAACTGAAACGGAGGGAGTATATGAATGAATATTGCAGATGTCATGGCTCAATTAAGTTGGAGCTGAAATTTTTGTCATGTTTTTCGTCACCCCAAACTGACTGTTTTAATTGTTTTGTTTCATAAGAACAAGACAAATCTTTTCATGAAAACAGAAACCTACTATATGAATTAATTTTGCAGATGTCATGGATCAATGAAGTTGGAGCTGAAATTTTTTGTCATGTTTTTCGTCACCCCAAACTGACTGTTTTAATTGTTTTGTTTCATAAGAACAAGACAAATCTTTTCATGAAAACAGAAACCTACTATATGAATTAATTTTGCAGATGTCATGGATCAATGAAGTTGGAGCTGAAATTTTTTGTCATGTTTTTCGTCACCCCAAACTGATTGTTTTAATTGTTTTGTTTTCTAAGAACAAGACAACTCTTTTCATGAAATCGGACTTTTTGTGCTACGGAAGAATGCTTGTCCTATTGTTTTATCGAAGTTTGTCTCGTTGCTTTTTGTCTTATTTCAGAAGTAACAGTGTCAAAGTTTGCCCTCCTTTTTTGTTTATCTTATTTTCAGAGTGGAGTGAAATAATAGTGTCTGCAAGACAGAGGTCGCCTTCACCAATCACCAGTGATTCCTTTTCTCCGAGAGAAACAGTTGCGGTCAAAATACGGCAGTGTTGCCGTGCAAACTGTCCTTGGGAATCGGATTAACTGTGCTGACAGTAACAGGAAAAAAAAGCTTCTGAAAGTGTTTGTGGTTTGCACGTACAGGTAGCATGTGCTGCGGCTCAGCTTTCTTCATGCAAAAATATAGTATTTTTTATTAACAAAAACTCCTCTTTCTAAAGCAACCAATTTCATATATAATTTTCTTCATATTTTTTAAGCTTCTGTGTGATTTGATCTCTTGTAAATTACTAGCCAAGCGTACTTTATTTACTTCAATAAATAACAATCATTTTCACCGGTTAACTCTACCACCGGGCGTGGCGGGCACCCCAGAGATACCCTCACAAGCATACAAGAACCCCAACGTAATCCTTGTCACCTTCATCATAATGCAGCAGCAGCACCAGCCAACGTCTCGGCGACGCAACCCGCGTCAGACGCACGTCGCTCCCTCCCAAAGCAACGGTTGCTCGACGGACGCAAATTAACTACTCGTACAAGCAAGCGATGGAGCGACGCACATGCATGCATGGAGCTAGGCTTAGCTTAACTTAGTCAGAGCCAGGTGTGGTTGGTATACTCACGACGTTGCCGAACATGTCGAGGAAGCGGCGGTACGAGTCGTAGGCGAAGCGGTCGCCGCTCTTGGCCGCCAGCCCGGCGGCCACCTCGTCGTTGAGCCCCAGGTTGAGCACCGTGTCCATCATGCCGGGCATGGACACCGCGGCGCCGGAGCGGACGGAGAGGAGCAGCGGCCGCGCGGGGTCGCCGAGGCGCGCGCCCATGTACTCCTCCACCCACTTCAGGCCCTCCAGGGTCTCCTCCCACAGCCCCGGCGGCAGCGCCTTCCCCGCCGCCTGGTACTGCTCGCACGCCTCCGTCGACACCGTGAACCCCGGCGGCACCGACAGCCCGATGCTCGCCATCTCCGCCAAGTTGGCGCCCTTCCCGCCCAGCTGCACACACCATGCATCCACGATCCGGTCATCATAATCAGCACACATAACGAATTATTAGTGAAAATACATCAACTGAGATGATGGATCTCATCTAACGATTACGTACCAGGTCCTTCATGGCCTTGTTGCCCTCGCTCTTGCCCTTGCCGAAGTGGAACACCCTCTGCACGCGCGCGCATTGAGCAGGAGCCATTAGTGCAACGCAATGCTAGTGACGACGAACAGTAGTAGTACAACTCGATGGTTGCTGATGAATGAGCTTGTTGGATGCTCATGGAGTGAGAGCCGGGTTCTATTTATAGCAAGGGGAGGGCGCGGAGGCCTTGGCCACGTAGAAATGGCGTGGCACCCCGGTGAGACCCACCGTGAGACGTCACCGCACGATCGTCGCATACGGGGGACGGACCAGCCCGGGGGAGGGGCCGGGTGGGCGCGTGCTCCTCCGGCGAGCTCCCTGCCAAGTGGCACGCATCTTCAACGCCGATCTTCAAACCGCATGCCTACGCCTGAACCACGGAAGTCATCCAACATGGGTCTGTATCGGTCCGTAGGACGGTTCGGACGCATTTTCTTCCGTAAACCGGAGACAAACGTAGGGGCTTTACGACCACCTGGATCACTGCCATGCCCGCATCTGACCACCCTGGCCCATCCTAACCCCCCTCCCGTCCCTCGCATGTTTTCCATCCTAGGCGTCGCATTCATGCCGGTCCAGAGCATGCAACGGCCGCCATGGATGCCCGTGATCTGACCAGACGGGACGGCGGCGTAGACGGACGCGACCTCGCACTATCGGTATTGAAGCGGTGCTCCGGCCGAGAGAGAGCCGCCCGCTGCTCGTCCGGCTGAACACGCCTCCTCGCCACATTGAAACAACCACAGACTGACCATATTCCTCCCCCCCCCCCCCCCCCCCCGCGCGCGCTCTATTTAGACGATGACAAATGCTCCACAAAAATCGTACCACACTCCGCTCTCATCTCCTCCTTGCACCCCATTTTCTCCATAAGCTCATGGCATTTGGTGAGTAGGAAGCCGAGTTCTCCGGCATAAAAGTTGGCTGGGTGGCTCGTCGAGCCAGCCGGATATGAGCCAGACAACTCTCTGATGTGCCTCCATCGACAGTCCAGGTGGCTACAAGCCAGCTCAGGGAGGCAGAAGCTCCAAGCCGGCGTGCCCTTCAGCAACTAGCCGCTCCAAGCGAGCTCGCTGAGGAGTGGCGTGTTGCTCCAGGCCGGCACACGGTGGACAACGCCGTATCACATCGCTCCTCCCGTGCATGCGACTGCACCATCCGCCGTCAACGTGCCCATGACTGCGCCCTACAGGCGGAGGTTGGCGACGCGGCGTCCAGCACGTCCGCGCCCGGTGCAACCGTTGAGGAGAAGTAGAACACGGGTTGCCTCCGCCGCTTGGGTCCCATGAAGGCCACCGCCGAGGCGACGCCGATGTACATAGCCGTTGTCGTGCCCGCTAGCAGTCTATCGTCTTCCCCTTCCCCTCCGGCTGAAGCACATCGCGGCGGTTTCATCCTGATGATCGTCGTTGCCAAACATGGGGAAGCAAGCTGCCCTTTGCACTGAAGCATATGCCTCCAGAGCTCACGATAGTCCGTCGAGCGAACTGCCGGACATTGGGAAGACAAAGGGATCCACCGCAGCACCCCTAAGACTAGTGTAGTTTATATGTGTCGCGGGAATGGAGCTCCGCGCGGCCGGATGTGCGCATAGTTTTAACTATTTTAGTTAAAATATGTCTAAAATGTAACGAATTTCGTTTGGCCTATATCAAGTCTGCTGTGTTTGCATGATTTTTTTTCGTTTTGTTGTAAAAGTGTTTGAAATGTATACGTGCCGCGTTGGATGGCGGCCAACTCTTACGGCACCATGTATATGTACCTATACCCTACCCCTTTATCTTTTCCGTCACCAAGTATGGTTGTTTGTTGGTTATTACGTGAGTTCTGTTAGCTTGAAGTACGTACGTAAGTTTATCTTTGATGCAAATGGAAAATGCATGGAAAAAATCACAGGCTGCCATCGTATCCCCAAGTTAAGGTGCACGTCGTCAGTTGGAAGGCACACAACTGGGCAGCTCAAGGCGTGAAGCTGTACGAACCGGCGAGCCAAAGTGACACCAGCTCAGTGCCCGCGCCACGCGGTTGAGGAACGGAACGAAAAGAAAAAGATAGCGGCGTCCGTCGTGGCATGCCGGATGGGTTGGGGCCGCGTAAAGTGGTGGGTGCGCGCCGGACGGATTCGCGCCGCGGCTCAGGCTCAGCAACACGTACGCACGCTCCCCCCTAATCTCTGCAGGGATGTGATCCCTTTTTTCTGAGGAGTTTACATGCCGTCAGTGACCATTTCGCGACTACGACATCACTTGTCAGGGTAAACCTTTTGGGAAAGGATATCAGGCATATGATGTGCATGCGAAAATGCAATCAATCGTGTATATAAAATGTATTGTTGGTAGGAACCCGGGAAACTGCAGAGGAATCGTGTAGCCAGCGGGTAGAAACTAGGAGGAAATGGTGTGCGTGACAGGTTTAACTCACCGTGCTCTCTTTGAATGAAAAAAAAAGGGATCAATTCAGCCTGAAGAACGTGCTTGATCGGTGTTCATTGACAACCTGCACGGCGGCGTGTGGTACCGGGCGAAGACATTTTGTTTAGAAATGAGTCTGCGTGGCGGCCTCTTCTCTAATGGATCGAATCGAAGATCGTCTGCCGCCGGTCAAACGAAGATAAGTCAGGGAACAACGCGACCGAGCTGGAGCAGAGTGTTTCGCATTTGAACGGTGGCTTCGATCAAATCAGTTGCGCAGTACGCACGCACTACTTGTGGTGGTTTTGTTAATGTTAATAAAATGAAAAATGAACAAAACACTCCTGGTGGGTTTGGATTGCTTCTCCCGCCGTGATCGGATCGGATAGTATCGGCACGTACGCCGTACACGGCTCCGTGCTGTCACGCAACCACCATCGGTCCGCGACTCCGCGCGGTTGCAGCAGCAGCACGCGCTACCCAAGCTCAGCCGGGTCCGGTATGTACGGGCAAAACAAACCCGCGGGGTGCGGGTCCCAGGCACCCTCCGTCCAGCGCGCATCGACTCCGCCGGAAAGCCGTGTACCGCGCGGATGGGTGAGGGGTGTTCTGCCGCGCCATGCTGAAATTGGAAATGTCACGCTATCGAGCGGTACGTGATCTGTGCACGGTTTCTCTCTCACACTACACCAGTAGGGCTGGAATTCAAGCCAGAGCCGACCAGCTCTGATCATCATAGCTCGCTAAGATATAGAATTAGCTCAGCTCGGATTGCCAGGAATATGTGAGTTTCATTTTATTCCAAATAAATAGGGTTACAATCAACCAAAACTAGCTCTGAAGTACAGAGGCCATATGCGGAAACTTATCCACTGACACCTCTCATTATCTACTTGTATATCAGTTGCTAACATTGCTAAGCAAAGTCACTGTCCTGCGGTAGAATTGCCTTGCAGTTTAGTACATGAACCCGCGGGTAATTCAGCCTCTGGTTTTCTAAGCACGACGGTTTGTGAAAATAGCGAGGTTTCCAAAGCAAGAAAATGGCAATAATAGATAAGTTAATAAGTTTTTTTTGCAAGGAAGATAAGTTTTTTTCGAAAAGGAAGATAAGTTAATAAGTTAAATGTGTTCTAAAGCAGTTAGCACAGACTTATAATGTTTTGCAAGGAGTACTATCATTATCCTCGGGGAATTCTCTCCAGCTGCCATGAGTGTTTTTTTCAACTAAGTGAGACCTTGTAAACGTTTTTTTTGCGGGTGCAATGATTAGTTAAGAGTTGTGTGCATTAATCGGTACAGAGACCTGGAGCATGATCTTTTTTTTCTTTTAAAGAAATTTCAAGGCAAATACACAATAGCTCCTAAACTTCCTAAATTTTGGACCAAAATACTCTGAAGATGTGTTATGGTGCTACTCCCGTTGCAATTTGCCAGTAAACAAACACACACTGAACAGATCGATGCTGAAAACATGTGCACCGTATATACATCCCTACGTAGGACGTGGTTTTCTCGTGATGCTGCCAAGTGAAATGAACCTCCGCGACATGAACAAATGCCATTCGTCACTGATGTACCCTGCTGCTACTTGGCTGCGGCTGTCAAAAACCCCGTGGTTTCTTGTACGATTGTACTTGGCGAAATCAAAACCCAAAAGTAAGCTGGTTCTTGTTTTTACATGCGTGATCACAGCCTTGGCCACTTGCTTGATGGTCATGCCGATCGACTTAATCAAATTGCTAGATTGCCAAAATGCGTTTGGCCATGCCTTACCGTGGATTCCAAGCCTGATTCGTTTCACATTCTCCATGTACTGGAACATGGAAGGAAATTAGCTCTTTGCCTAGGCCAAGTTGTGCCCGTTTTTCTGGTTTGGTGAAACCAGGGGCTTGAGTTGCAATCTGAATAGCAGAGTTCTGCCTAGCCATACATGCATCTATGCAGCACAAGAAAATTGGAAAATGTCTGTACTTGATAGATGGCAGCCTCACATATCTGAGTTACGCATAACTTTATCTTATTTCGGGCACTTCAAACGATGGAATGGTTCTGCAGTTTTTAACCTTTTTCTTAAATGGTCTTTTTTGTACCTGCTATAGAACAATTTTTTCTACATTTTGTTCTGTTACTAGAGATAACTGGTCATGTGTGGCAGCAGGGTATAAATATTCTAGTACATTAGCTCATAATTTACCGTACATATTAATGTGATTGTGTAAGAAAGTAGGATTTTATTTGGTAAGCAGTTACTCCCCCTGTAAAGAAATATAAGAGCGTTTATAGCACTAGTAACGCTCTTAT
Source organism: Triticum aestivum (assembly GCF_018294505.1). Lineage (NCBI taxonomy): Eukaryota > Viridiplantae > Streptophyta > Magnoliopsida > Poales > Poaceae > Triticum > Triticum aestivum. The sequence continues at coordinate 471,561,749 of NC_057795.1, read as the reverse complement.
ATTTCTTTACAGGGGGAGTACTTGGTAATGTTTATTGGCTTATCAAAGCAAAAGATAATTTTATTTGGTAAGTCAATGAGTGGTGGACTAACTGAGCTAGTGTTTAAGGGAACCGATGAATAAAAATTAGAGATGAAAAGAAAAACAAAATAGGAAGAGGAAGGAGGAAACATATTTGGACAACAAAAGAAAAGCGAAATTTTGGAGAGCGAAATAGGGAGCCTCACCACTCTTTTTAAGTAGTGTAGACTAGGTAATTGCGCATAAGTTGCAACAAGGAATAAACATTATAGTAGGTTAGTTTTTGATTTGCCTGCCCGTATTAATGTGATTGTGTCTAAAATATATTATTATATTTTATTTGGTACTACCTCAGTCCGGGTTTATTAGTCCCCTTTGTAATTTGTGCTAAATTTTGACCAAAGATTTAACTGACAAAATGTTAGTGCATGTCAACAAAAGTTATATCGCTGAATTCGTATTTGGACGTAGTTTCCAATGATATAATTTTTAGTGACATGCATTAACATTTTGTTAGTTAAGTTTATGATCAAAATTTGGCACAGATTACAATGGGGACCAATAAACCAGGACGGAGGTAGTAAACACTTATCTGGTGAGCATTTATTGGCTAGAAAACAAAAAAAATTGTAAGTCAATAAAAGTTGGGATGTTAAGGCTGTTTTCAAAGCAAATTGATGAAAAAATATCAAGCATCGGGGAAAAACAATTAAAACAAGGAGAGGTAGGGGCAAATGTACGTAAAGCTAGACGAAGGACGAGGGGTGGATAGAACATATTTTCCTTTTAAATGAAAATAGGTATAGAGATACAAATTCCTTGATTGTCAATCTGGCAACAACAACCGTCAAATAGAAAAAAGACTGATCATTCGGTCCATAGACCATAGAGGCCGGTTCTGAGGGTAATGTCTAGGTATCACTTATTGTTGATGTCGCTGGGATTTGCTCCCTGGTCTGCCATGTTGATTGCAGCGCAGCAGACCACTCAGGCTAGGCTCTTGAGCTTTAGGTATCACTTATTATTGCAAGACCAAACATGTCATTACCTTAGCGTCCGCTAAACAGGTCACGCTCATGAGCACATAAGCACGAAATACACATGAAAAATACACTACGCGCGCAAGAATGTATGCTGGTTCTTTTTCCTATTATTTTTCTTACTTTTAAATGTCCTAAAAAATAGATTGTGAACATTTTAGAAGAATATTCATGGAATGTAAACATTTGTTTGCACAATTTTAAAAATTATTCATACCAAAAAGTATTCGTGTTGTTTAAAAAATGTTGACGCATTTAAAAATTCTTTACCCTTTCCTAAAATATTCATTAAAATATAAAAATTATTCATGTAAATTTCTTAAAAAAGTTTGAACTATTCAAAAAAATCATGAAATTTCAAAAATATTCACAAAAATCTTATGTTACAAGACATGTTACAGTCCAATTTATACACTCTAGCAAACCTTCACGCATTAAACCAATTTTAACATGTTTTAGATTTTCATGAAATATAAAAAGATGTTCATGACAACTGAAAAATATATGTCCTATTTTAAAATATTGTCCACAACACTTAAAATAGCATACATATTAAAGAACATAAATTTTTGTTCGCGTAATTTTTCAGAAATATTCTTGACATGTAAAAAGAAGTTCTTACAGTAAACCAGACATATAAAAAAAGTTCATGGAAGAAAATTAAATAAATGAGAAAAAAGAAAAACCACAAAAATTGTAACGAAAAAACATAGAAAAGAAGAAAGTAAAAAAACTGGGTTGGATCTTCCCAAAACCGGCGAAATGTTATCAAAACTAGTCTCAACTGCTATTGGGTCGACCCACTCGGAGGAACCCTATAGGCGAAAGCTCTATACTTCACAGTAAGCGAGATTTAGCCTTGGCGCATGTTCTGTGAATGAAGGGTGGGTCCCCTAGGTGGCATGCTCAACCCAGGTATGACATACTTATTTTAAAGATGATGTTTAACCCCTTGGAAGGCCTAGTTCACTACGAATATATTTGAATGTCGGATGAAATACAACATATTAAACTATTTTCATGACCATACATTTCAATCCACAGTTGGTTGCAAATTATTTGGACGACCAATACTTTTTTGTCAACTCTAGTTTGTTTTGGTTGCCGACTTTGATCAACTCATAATTAAGCAAAACATTGAGCAATATTTTGGCTAGCCAAACATTTAGCATGGGAAGCTTGGGATCAAACTAAGCATATTCACTACGACATTCTCTATCAAGGTCATTGTCTTTTCACTTCTTACATCATAGACTAAAAAGAGACAACGCCACCGCTAAGCTCTGTCTGGTCATTTTTATATCTCACCGGTTAACGGAGAAGTTGAATCCTAATCATCTCTGCCTTTTCTTTTGAGGGGGTAATCATCTCTACTTGATTTTGGATAGTTTACTAGAGATGTCTCTAAATATCTAAGTTCAGTTACAGTTGCCAAACCGTTCTACGGTGAACTTGTTGTAAGATGATACGGTAAACCCACCAAAGGAAACTATGTTGTCATGTTTGCCAAAGTCAGATTAAGTTTAACAATACCCGCATTTTTTAGTTTAACCAAATCAAATCACAAAAAAAAAATTTGAACAACACACCACAAATGAAGATCTCTTCTATTTTTTTAGTTAGCCACACATGGGTTTCTATACCGAGTTTACATAGCTGAACGTCTAAATATGTAAAGACAACTCGACTGCCAATGTCTACAATGGCAAATACTGACTTACAATTGGATCATTCCTCTTTTTTTGTATTTTGAAATGAGATCTATTCAAGTGCCCCACCCCCTTTGTTTCAATCAAGAAAGAAAAAAGATCGACAAACTATGGTGAAGTTATGTTGTCACTTGTGACCATGGAACTTAGCTATATGTATAATGATGTATTGGAAAAAAGGAACTTTGAGTGTAATAAGTTAAAGTTTTAAAACTTTGACCTGATTTATAGGAAAAAGTAGCAGTATTCATGACACTAAATTAGCATCACTATGTCCATTTTGTATTGTACTTTTATAATATACCAATTTGATGTCATATATGTTAATATTTTTTACTATAAAGTTGATCAAAATTTCAACACTATGACTTAGAAAAAAAGATAGAAGTACACTTATTCACGGACGGAGGGAGTATATAGCTTTGAACTCACGGAATGTGAATCATACGGACCCCTATGCGACCTATAATTCAATTTGAAACAATATAGATGAGAATATGCTGAGCACTTCTGTCCAGAAAAATGTAGATCATTTTAGTTGCCAAGAACCCATGAACAAGAGAATGCATTCCATCGTATTGTAATTTTGAAGATACTTTATTTTTGCCGGGTAATTTTGAAGATACTTAATCATGTGTAAATCGAGTGCTCATATTGTGGATCTACCTCAGACACGTAGTACCTAGTAAACTAGTAATTAGACAAGTGTCTGCGTTTGTACCGTGCTTTTAGAAAAATAAGAAAAATAAATGATCATACGGATGCCATTTGAATTAGGAAAAAGCCCGCACAAGTGAACCGGAAACGATAACACTCCAGTGGCACACACGAGTCGCGAACTGTTTACCTTCTTTGTGGCGGGCATAGGCGCCGCGACTGCGTTGGGAGGCGAGCAATGCCGGCCCCGCGCCGGGTGGATCATCGTCTTCGATTTCGCGTGACGGGCTCTCGGCGACGCCACCGATCGGGCCGCCTCCCTGCTCCTCCCGCCGCCGCTCGTGGTCGGCCTCTGCAAGCACACGGCCCTCGAAACCGACGGCATCCTTCCACCTCACCTGCACCGATTCATCCATACGCCAGCTACTTCACCGCGTGATCGGTCACCGGAGCAGAATCGAACAGGGCAGTGGAGCACCAGCCGGCGTACGTACCTGACCGGAGCTGAGCTGAGCTAGGCGGGAGCGGGGTGGAGCTCCAACGATGCGGGACTGCGGGAGAACCACGGGATCGTGGGCTTGGAGGGCCGGGGTAGATGTATCTGTATGTTTGTGTGTGTCAGTACGTATGGGCGGCAGCGCGTGTGATCGAGGCGAGATCGCGCGGAGAAAGTGGAGACGAAGGGGTGAATCCGGCGGCTGTGGAATATACTGCCCCCGACATGTGGCGCGACGGTGGTCACATGTGAGCCAGTCGCGGCGGGTGCACCTTATCCCGGCCCTTGGCCCCGTTGCCTCCCCGCGTCGTCGCCACGAGTGGCTCTAGACGCGAAGAGCCCCGGCTCCAGGGAATTCCCGAAGCCCGGTTCCGGCAAGTGGTGGAGAACACCGGAGTTCATCAACCTCACGGCCTCCCTTTTTTGTGGTGGCATCGACCGTAGGAGGACCACTCTCACATGCTGATGTGACGTGAGAAATATCACTGTTGAGAATATGGTTAATTCCTATACCTAAGAGCATCTCCAACAGGCGCCCAACGCGCGGCGCGCAAAAATCTGGTTTGCGGCGCACGTAACGCCATGTTTGACGCGGCGTAGCGCGTTGGCTCCAGCAGCCGCGCTAAAATGCAGCGCGCGCAGCTTCAGCAGTGCGCTAAAATGCAGCGCGCGCGATCAGCCGCACATCCACATTTGTTGCATTTTCACAACACATTTCACACAAAACATAGCCATGGCATAATTTTTAAATCACAAACATCATTCACAACCAAGTTTAAATGAATAGTTCAATTTATTACAACTCATCAAATAAATAATATTTTGAAAAATACAAGAAATAGTCAATAATACAACATCAAACGCACAAATCATGATGATCTTCGGCGGCCATTCTAAGCCCACCACTCCTCAATGAGATCCTTCTTGAGTTCATTATGCGCTGTCGGACGTGGAATGACATGATAGGAGGCAACAAAACGGGCCACCCTTTCAGCCCTCCGCCGCACTCGCATGGGATGTCCCAATAGCTCATACTGAGAGTAGTTTACATCTTGGCCACGCTCATTCTCAATGATCATGTTGTGCATGATCACACAAGCATGTATTATGTACCAAAGCATTTTCTGATCCCAAAATCTAGCCGGTCCTCTCACAATAGCAAATTGGACTTGCAAAATCCCAAAAACTCTCTCCACATCTTTTCTAGCCGCCGCGTGAGCATTTTCAAAATCAAGATATTTCTTACCTTCTGGTTTTTTCAACGGCTTCACAAATGTTTGCCATTTTGGGTAGATGCCATCCGCAAGATAGTAGCCATGGTTGTATGTACGACCATTAGCTACAAACTGCACCGGTGGCAGTTCACCATTTGTAATCTTACTCATTAGTGGTGACCGGTTGACAACGTTGATGTCATTCAAAGAGCCAGACATTCCAAAAAAAAGCATGCCAAATCCAAGTGTCGTGATCGGCCACCGCTTCAAGGATTATAGTGTAACCCTTTTTTTGTCCGTGGAATTGTCCATGCCATGCCTTTGGACAATTCTTCCAACTCCAATGCATGCAATCTATTGAGCCAATCATACCTGGGAACCCGCGAGCTTTGTTCATCTCCAATAGCCTTGCGACATCTTCAGCATTGGGAGTTCTCAAGTACTCTGGGCTAAATACTTGCACAATTCCGACTGCGAAGCGCTTGACACACATGATGACTTGGCTCTCACCCATGGCCAAGTGGTCACCAACTAGATCAGCCGGAATACCGTATGCCAACATATGCAAAGCGGGTGTCACCTTCTGAAAGGTGCTATGCCCGGGCTCTCCGGCGGCATTCCTCCTCTGCTGAAAAAAACTAGTCATGGCTCGCTAGTTTCTCTGCAATGCGCCTGAACAACTCGGTGCTCATCCTAAACAGGCGACGAAAGTACGACTCGGGGTATGTGGGATTCTCCACAAAATAGTGCCTCATTAATTTGTTGTGGGCATCAATCCTATCCCTCCAATTTTTCTGCCGACCCATAACCGAACGACTGTGCTTCGGCTTTTTATTGATGTGCATAGCTAGGATCATTGCAAGATCCTCCTCCTCTTCCATATCAAATTCTTCTTCAGAAGTGTCATAGCACGAACTCATTTAAAATGTTCAAAACTAGGCTATAAACAACATGCACCAAATTTCATGCAAAAATGTGCAAGTTGGAAGCAATATATACCTTTCGGGCGTTTTGTCGAACACCTTGCGGGCGCCAAAGCGGCGGTGGGCGGCCGGGCGCTGTTCGTCTGAGACTGCCGCGCGCGATGGCGGCGCTTACCAGAGAGAAAGGGAGGAAGCCGCGGCCGCGTGGAAAGAGACTGGGGAAGCGCCGGAACGGTAGCCGGAAAAAATGGGGTGGCGCGGGGCGGCGGCGGCGCGGCTGGATGGGTTGGTGGAGTGAGATCGAGCGCTCGAGAGTTCAGCGCGCGGGAGCGGGCACAACAAATAAGCGGCGCGCGATGGCGTTTCTGCCCGCCCGCTGAATTACATATGCCGTGCGCGCTGATTTTGCGCGTCCGCTGGAGCGCCAGGAACGGTAGCGCGCTAGCTAAAACCACTATTTTTTCGGCGCCGCGCGTTTATAGCGCGCCTGTTGGAGATGGTCTAATACTCCCCCGTCCCATAATATAGGACGTTTTTGCGGTTCAGATTAAACTGCAAAAACGTCTTACATTATGGGACAGAGTAGTAGAATCTAGCAGAGCCGCTAAAATCTTGGCCGTAAAAATGTTTTGCGGCTCACCCTATATTGAATTCGTAGTATGGTTACAATCCCGGCCATCTGCCTCCCAGGTCACACAAGCATCCGACTCCGGAGGTTCCCCCAACCATAGTTTAGCAGCCCCAGATTTGATCTCCCCTGGCCGCTGCCGCTGCCAGCGCCGGCGATGGCGGTCACGCCCGACAGACGAAGCCGGCGGGTGATGGCTGCACCCCCTCGATTTCCTCACTTCATGCAGAGCGAGACTTCTTCGGGGCAGCCATGGTGGTGGGGAGGCCGGCGGCGCCTTTCGCGTTGGTGGTCGTCGGAGCGCGGCAGAGTGGCGGATCCAGGCAAGGTGCACAACAGGGTGGTGGAGGTGGGTGGTGCGCCGGCTCTGAAGACGGCGGCGACACGAGCTCAACCATGGAGGCGGCGGCGCCGAGGAGGCCCTGCCAGGAAGGAGATCCTGGCGGGCAGCGGGCGGCCGGCTGCCTCCATGGGAGTAGCGTGCGGTGATGCCTTAGAGGTGTTGGCGCCGGAGTGGTCGGAGTTGCGGGTCAGATCCGATCTGGAGGTAGTCCCCTGGTGCGGGTGAAGGCCAACGTGATGGATCTGTCCTTGCACGACATGGTTGGGTGTTGTTGTTCCTTGACTGTGTTGAAGGTGGTGGCTTGGGTCGCATTCTCTCGGCAGTGCAGGTGGGAGAGAACCACGGCCGTGCCGCTTCGACAACAAAGTGCTGCGGTGGCAACGGTGCGAGGCATCATGGTCCATGCTGCTCAAGACCTTGGAGATGTGGAGATGCGCAACATTACGGATGAAAATCTTGTCTGGTTCTAACCGGGCCGGTGATGATGGCACCCGTGGGTGTCATTCCCCTTCCTGAAGGCGTCGTCAAGTGTGTTGCTATTTCCCTCGCCTCCTTGGTGCCGGGAGTTGTCTCTGGGCAAAAGCCTTGATTCGGTGCTGGATCGGCACGATGGCGGCATCTTCCACGTCGTCCCTCTGTATTTTATTTGGAGCATCGTTCCGGGAGACATGGTGATCCTATGTTGCACTCCTCCGGTGTTCACCATTGCCCTGATCGATCTGCTCCGGCGTAATGTACGGTTGTCATCGGTGAATCCAAGATGGTGCCTTCTTCGGGTCGGATCGAGTCCCACCATCCTCTTGCCACCTCCTTGGGCATTTAGGGGGGGGGGGGGTGATGCGTCGACAAGAGAAGCTTGGCGGGATTTGCTGTTCTTCGGAGGTGATTGGCGTCGGTCGAGACGCGGTGAGGCTCTTGGTTTTTGGGTAGGATCTTTTGCATTGTAGTTGCGGTGTCGTGTGTGGCTATCCATGGACTAGCCGGATGTGGAGTTGTGCTACGCTCGTTGTTCGCAGCGAGTGGTAGTCGTCTTGTACTTGCAATTCTCTTCTTCTATAAAGCTATGGTACGCAATTTGCGTACTCTAAAAAAAGAATTTGTAGTACGGCGCGACGTCTGCGATACGGGTGTACGGCATCTATTCCTTCATATGCCACGCGGTACTGCAAATCCATACCGTAAATCATCATTTTAGGCACATATAACTCAAATAAAAACATCAATAAATATTAAACTTAAATGTTTTTTAATATCAGACAACACAATAATTATCTCATATACTCCGGAATAACAAATGGTTCGGCATTTACACTAACAAATCATCTCGAATTAAAACAATTGTTTACCTCACACATGAAAACAAATAGATCAAATTAATAAATGTCGTCTAGGTTTCTGATAGGTTTGACACGGCTACCAATATTAGGGAAAATATCTGGTGCACCGGAGCTTGTGGTGCTACCGGTGCACCGAACTCGCATTGTGTTTTTAATATGTTCAAAAAAAATTGAATTTTTTTGGCACACTCACACAACATCAATGTAGGTTGTCACAAAACTTATAGTCAAGATTCTAAACATAACTCGGGAAAGAAAATGACAAATTCAACACTGAATAGTACATAACATAATTTGGGCTTTAGATTTGGCCCATTATTACACTGATGTCAAATTTGTCATTTTTGTATCTCGAGAAGTATTTCAAATTTTTATATGGAATTTTTTGACATCATACATTGATGTTGCGTTAACGTGCTAGATTTTTTTTTTCAAATTTTAAACCATTCTATGGCGTCCTGTGCACCGGTAGCACCACAAGTGCGGATGCACATGATACATTCCCACCAATATTGTCATAGAAAAACTCTAAGTTAAATCCCTCTCATCCTTGATGATCATATTGTGTAGAATTACACATGCAACCATTATGTTTGAGAGGGATTTTTTTATCTTAGAAGCGAGCAAGACCTCGAACAATGGCAAACTGAGCTTGCATCACACCAAATGCGCTATCAGTATCTTTTCGGCATGCTTCTTGTGCTTGGGAAAAATATTTTTTTTTTGCCTACCAACTTGCTAATTTTCTTGACAAATGTTTACCATGAAGGACAAATATCGTCGACAAGATAATACCCTATGGTATAATCATGTCCATTGACCGTGTAGTTGCAAGCCAGAGCATTACTACTAACTAGTTGCGCAAAAAGATGTCATCTGTGCAATAAGTTGATATCATTGAGAGACCCCGCCAATCCAAAGAAGCAATGCCAAATCCACAAGGCATGCGGAGCCATGACTTCGAGCACAATAGTTGGTTTGCATTGGTACTCGGTGTACTGTCCGCCCAAGCCTTTGAACAATTCTTCCAGTTCCAATGCATACAATTCACACTCCCAAGCATGCCCGACCATCCTCTTGCTTCGTTCATCGCCATTAATTTTTGGTGTTTTCCTCCTTGGGGGCTCGGAGGTACTCGGGACCAAATACCCGAATCATTGTTTTTGCAAACACACACACATATTTGAGCGTGGTATCTTCTTGAATGCAAAGATACTCATCGGTGTAATCTGCCAGAATACCATATGCTATCACTTGCATTGCTGCCTATATTTTTTGGTATGCACTAAATCCTAGCAAATCAGCAGCATTTCTCTAGCGAGTGAAGAACCAACAAATTTGTTCGCAAGCTTCCACAATGCGAACAAAATTAGACCTACGCATTGGATAATGCCTGTGAAAGAGATGAGCTGGATAGGTCGGTGCCTCGGCAAGGTAGTCTTTCATTAGCAACTTTTATCCGAGAGCTCGGTTGCATGGAATGCAAAGCTGGCCCACCGTCAAGCTTCGGCGCCTCTTCTTCTTGCCGGCTTCAAATTTGTCGACGAGGTGCAACAAAAGAAGATGCTCGACATCGTCGTCAAAAAGCATATATTCTATGTCAGAATCATCCGACTCTGAGGACAAGGACGAACTCCAAATATCATCCATCTATGAAAAAAATTGAAACTACATCAAAATTCTCCCATCAGCCGATTTGGAGCTAAAAAGTGATGCAAAGGAGCAAATCTTACCTTTCACCAGCGAAAAACACAGCCGTCGAAGCCGCCTTCTCCCCCCCACCAGCCGAAAGCAAAGCCACCAAAGCATGTCCTTATCCATCATAACCGACTGCCTCCTCTATTTCCCCTTGCCAAGCTTGGAATCGCGCGGATGATGGCTGCTCAATCTTGCCCGGAGCAGCCGGGTCCGCCCTAACGCAACACCAATCAAAGCTTCCGCCCGGATCCATGGCAATGTGGCCGCAACCTACTATCGGCAAAAATGGTAGCTTCCACACTCGAATCTCAATGGAGAAGAGGTAGGAAAGGATGATCGAAGCTATCCACGGTGCGGAGTGGCTGGAGGTGGTTCGAGGAAGCAAGAACCGTAAGAGATTTGGAGAGGGGTCGGCAGCGGAACGTTGGGCGGGCGCGGAAATTTCCCTCCCACCAAGATTCACGTGGATAGGGGAAACCGCAAAGTAGGATAGGAAAACACAAGATTTGGCAGCCGGTGGGCGATTTTCAAAGCTTTCCCTAAAAATTTTTATGAGCCAACTAAATATACGATACCTATTTTGGCTAGTTTTCTGGCCTAGTATGGTATATCGGCAGTTATTTTGCAGGCCAGGCGATATAGCTGCTCTACTAGAGATGCTCTAGGAGCTTCTCTAGCAGATCCCCAAAAGTAATATTTGAAGCAAAAAAATTCGGTTTGAGGGATTAATCCTTAGCTAGTAGATTCCTCGCTTGCACGACGTTCTCTCATCCCAATAGAAGAGCCGCCGCCTCCACCCCGATTACACTTCCTAGTTGTTGCCGCCGCCGCCTACCTCTCTGACATTCCTTCACCTTGCCATTGCTAGAGACTAGTGGTTAGGCTAAGCCCCTGACGCGGCTTGAACTACGTCGGTATTTCCCAAAAGAGGAAGGGGTGATGCAGCACAACTACAGTAGGTATTTCCCTCAGTGATGAGACCAAGGTTATCAAACCAGTAGGAGAACCACGCAACACCACGTAAACATCTCCTGTACACAAAGAACAAATACTTGCAGCCTGACGTAAGAGAGGGGTTGTCAATCCCTCACGGGTAAAAAGTTAGGTAAAATTGTGGTCGATTGGATAAATAGATCTCGCGGGAACGCGAGATAAAACAAATAAATAAAAATTGCAGCAAGGTATTTTTGTGTTTTTGTATTAATGGATCTGAAAATAAAATAAAATAAAAATAGACCTCGAAGGCAAATATAATAAAGAAGAGACCCGGGTCCATAGATTTCACTAGTGGCTTCTCTTGAGAAAAATAGCATACGGTGAGTAAACAAATTACTGTTGGGAAATTGATAGAACTTTAAATAATCATGACGATATCCAGGCAATGATCATTATATAGGCATCACGTCCAAGATTAGTAGACCGACTCTTGCCTGCATCTACTACTATTACTCCACACATCATCCGCTATCCAGCATGCATCTAGTGTATTAAGTTCATGGAAAAATGGAGTAATGCAATAGGAATGATGACATGATGTAGACAAGATCTATTTATGTAGACATAGACCCCATCTTGTTATCCTCGATAGCAACGATACATACGTGTCGGTTCCCCTTCTGTCACTAGGATCAAGCACTATAAGATCGAACCCATCACAAAGCACCTCTTCCCATGGCAAGAAAAATCGATCTAGTTGGCCTAACTAAACCAAAGATTCGAAGAAGAAATACGAGGCTATAAATAATCATGCATATAAGAGATCAGAAGACTCAAATAACTTTCATGGATAAAAACATAGATCTGATCATAAACTCAAAGTTCATCGGATCCCAACAAATACACCGCAAAAAGAGTTACATCAAATAGATCTCCAAGAGACCATTGTATTGAGAATCAAAAGAGAGATAGGAAGCCATCTAGCTACTAACTACGGACCCGTAGGTCTACAATGAACTACTCACGCATCATCGGAGAGGCACCAATGAGGATGATGAACCCCTCTATGATGGTCTCTAGATTGGATATGTGGTTTCTGGAACTTGCGGCGGCTGTAATTGATTTTCGTCAACTCCCCTAGGGTTTCTAGAATATATGGGTATTTATAGCGCAAAGATGTAGTGCGGGAGGCCACCGAGGTGGGCACAACCCACCTGGGCGCGCCTGGGCCCCCAGGCGTGCCCTGGTGGTTTGTATTCCCCTTGGAGCACCCTTCAGGTACTTTCTTGGCCCATCATGTGTCTTCTGGTACAGAAAAAATCAACAAAAAGTTTCACTGCGTTTGGACTCCGTTTGGTATTTATTTCCTGCGAAGTAAAAAAACGAGCAAAAAAACAGCAACTGGCACTAGGCACTATGTCAATAGGTTAGTCCCAAAAATGATATAAAGTTGCTATAAAATGATTGTAAAACATCCAAGAATGATAATATAGCAGCATGGAACAATAAAAAATTATAGATACGTTGGAGACGTATCAGCATCCCCAAGCTTAATTCCTGCTCATCCACGAGTAGGTAAATGATAAAAATAGAATTTTTGATGTGGAATGCTGCCTAACATGTTCATCATATATTCTTTTCTTTGTAGTATGGACATTTGGACTTTTATATGTTCAAAGCAATAGTCTAGTTTTGACATGAAGATTTCCATACTCAAGCATATCAACAAGCAACCATGTCTTTCAAAATATCAACACTAAAGCAAGTTATCCCTAGCCCATTATGGTCAATCATTGATCCATTCATGAAATACACTCGCATATTAGCTACACCCAATGGTCAAGTACAATCATAGTGCCCCTTAGTTGGTGCTTTATAAGAGAAGATGGAGACTCAAATAAAAATAAAAATTGCATAAAGTAAAAAGAAAGGCCCTTCACAGAGGGAAGTAGAGATTTGTAGAGGTGCCAGAGCTTAAAGCAAAAAAGGTAGAGATAAAACATTTTGGGTGGCATGCTTTTCCTGTCAATGAAAACGATCGAGTAGTTCCCAATACTTTCCATGCTAGATATATCATAGGTGGTTCCAAATAAAAATATAGTTTATTCCCTTTTCCACCATACTTTCACATTCCACGGCTAACCGAATCCACGGGTGCCGTCCATACCAACACTTTCCAAGGAATTATTATTTGATAACATAAACTAAATTCATTTTTCATTTCGGGACTGGGCATCCCTAATACTTTTGCCGTAATCTCGTGCATTGACAAGTGAGTAAACACTCATCTTGAGAATAACACATCTAGCATGAAAAAACATCAACCACCCCCTACCGTTTCATGAGCGGTACGAGCACACAAAAGAGAAATTTATTTTGAAAATTAGAGATGGCACATACAAATTTGCTTAGAACGGCAAGAGAATACCACATATAGGTAGGTATCGTGGACTCATGTGGCAAAACTGGTTTAAGGATTTTGGATGCACAAGTAGTGATCATACTTAGTGAAAATGAAGGCTAGCAAAAGATTGAGAAACATCCAACCAAGAAACAAAAAATCTCATAAGCGAGCATTAAGCTTAACTAACACCGAATAATGCACCACAAGTAGGATATAATTTCATTGCATAACTATTGATTTTTGTGCTTGCATAGGGAATCACAAGCCTTAACACCAATGTTCTTACTAAAGCATAATTACTCATCAACATGACTCACATATTATATCAACATATCAAAAAACTATTACAAGGAATCAAGTTTATTTTGGCCAATGATCTTCATGAATTTTTTTATTATATCCCTCTTGAATATCTATCACTTTGGGACTAATTTCATATGTTTCTTTTGATAGCCCAAACAAATCTAAGTGAAGAACACGAGCATAAATTTTCTTTTCTCAAAATAATTTAAGTGAAGCAAGAGAGAATTTCTTAAAAAATTTACTAACTCTCAAATAAATCAAAGTGAAGCATGAGGGAATTTCTTGAAAAATATTAAAGCACACCGTGATCAAAAAGATATAAGTGAAGCACTAGAGCAATTCCATAGCTCATAAAGATTTAAGTGAAGCATAGAGAGCAATTCTAACAAGTCATAGCATAATTTTGGCCCCCTCAAATAGGTGTGTCCAGCAAGGATAGATGACTTAAAACAAAAAGAAAAACAAGTAAAGCCTCATATCGTACAAGACGCTCCAAGCAAAACTCATGATATGTGACGAATAAAAAATATAGCTCCAAGTAAAATATCGATGGTCGTTAGAAGAAAGAGGGGATGCCACTCGGGCATCCCCAAGCTTAGTTTCTTGCTTATATTTTAGATAATAGGTTGGGTTTCCATGGAGCATCCCCATGCTTAGGCTCTTCTTACTCCTTATTCCTTCATCCATCATGATCTCACCCAAAACTTGAAAACTTCAGTCACACAAAACTCAACAAAACCTTCATGAGATCCGTTAGTATAACAAAGCAATTCACTACAATAAGTACTGTCGAAAACCCATTCATATTTAATTTTTGCATTATATCTACTGTATTACAACTTTAATATAGCTTATACCCTCCAATACAAACCATAGATTCATCGAAATAAGCACACAACGCAAAGAAAAAAGAATCTGTCAAAAACAGAACAATCTGTAGTAATCAGGGAACTTTGTATGCTGCTGTAACTCCAAAAATTATGAGAAATTAGGACAACGTGGGCAATTTGTATATCAATCTCGTGTAAAAAAATTCAGAGAAAATGCACGTTTCTGTGATTTATGAAAATTATTTTTCTGAGCACAAAAGTTTTTGTTTTTCAATAAGATCAAATCAACTATCAACCAACATGATCCCAAAGGCTTTGCTTGGCACAAACACTAATTAAAACAAAAACACAATAATAACAGTAGCATAATTGTGCAAACACTCAAGAATAGAAAGGAAAAGTCAAAAATAAATTTTATTCATTGGGTTGCCTCCCAACAAGCGCTATTGTTTTATGCCCCTAGCTAGGCATAAGATTTAAATGATGCTCAAATGAAAGATAGTAATTGAAACATGAAGAGAGCATCATGTAACGGGTGAAAAACACATTTAATTCTAACATACTTCCTATTCATAGGAATTTTATAAGCAAACAAATTATCAAGACAAGAAATTTCTAGCATATGCAAGGTAGAAGATGTTGGGAAACGTAGCATGCAATTTCAAAAAAATTCCTACGCTCACGCAAGATCTATCTAGGATATGCATATCAACGAGACGGGGAGAGTGTGTCCATGTACCCTCGTAGACCGAAAGCAGAAGCCTTAGCTTAACGCGGTTGATGTAGTCGAACGTCTTCTCGATTCAACCGATCAAGCATCGAACGTACGGTACCTCCGAGTTCTGCACACGTTCAACTCGATGACGTCCCTCAAACTGTTGATCCAGCAGAGGGTCGAAGGAGTAGATGAGTTTCGTTAGCACGACGGCATGGTGACTATGATGGTGATGTGATCCGCGTAGGGCTTCGCCTAAGCACTACGACAATATGGCTGGAGGAGTAAACAGTGGAGGGGGGCACCACACACGGCTAAGAACAATTGATGTGTCTTGAGGTGCCCCCCGCCCCCGTATATAAAGGAGGAAGAGAGTGTAGGAGCTCTGGCCTAGGGCACGCCCAAGTGGGGGGAGTTCTACTAGGACTCCTAGTCCTAGTCCCCCTTCCTTTCCAACGGAGGGGGAAAGAGGCAAGTAGAGGGAGAGGGAAAGGAAGAAGGCAAGGGGGCCACGCCCCCTCCCCTTGTCCAATTCGGACTCCCCATGGGGGGGGGGAGGGGCGTGCCACCTCCTTGTGGCCTGCCTTGCTTCTCCCCTATGGCCCATAAGGCCCATTACTTCCCCCCGGGGGTTCCGGTAACCCCTCGGTACTCCGATAAATTCCTGAAACGCTCCGGAACTATTCCGGTGTCTGAATACCACCTTCCAATACATCAAACTTTACCTCTTGACCATTTTGAGACTCCTTGTCATGTCCATGATCTTATCCGGGACTCCGAACAACCTTAGGTCACCAAAACACATAACTCATATAACACATATCGTCATCGAACATTAAGCGTGCGGACCCTACGGGTTCGAGAACTATGTAGACATGACCGAGACACCTCTCCGGTCAATAGCCAATAGCGGAACCTGGATGCTCATATTGGTTCCCACATATTCTATGAAGATCTTTATAGGTCGAACCACAATGTCAACATACGTTTTTCCCTTTGTCATCGGTATTCTACTTGCCCGAGATTCGATCATCGGTATCTTCATACCTAGTTCAATCTCGTTACCGGCAAGTATCTTTACTCGTTCTGTAGTGCATCATCCCACAACTAACTCATTAGTCACATTGCTTGCAAGGCTTCATATGATGTGCATTACCAAGAGGGCCCAGAGATACCTCTCCAAAACTCGGAGTGATAAATCCTAATCTCGATCTATGCCAACCCAACAAACACCTTCGGAGATACCTGTAGAGCATATTTATAATCACCCAGTTACGTTGTGACGTTTGATAGCACACAAGACATTCCTCCGGTGTCCGGGAGTTGCATAATAGCATAGTCGGAGGAATATATATTTGACATGAAGAAAGCAGTAGCAATAAAACTGAACTATCATTATGCTAAGCTAACGGATGGGTCTTTTCCATCACATCATTCTCCTAATGATGTGATCCCATTCATCAAATGAAAACACATGTCCATGGCTAGGAAACTTAACCATATTTGATAAATGAGCTAGTCAAGTAGAGGCACACTAGGAACACGGTGTTTTGTCTATGTATTCACACATGTATCAAGTTTTCGGTTAATACAATTATAGCATGAATAATAAACATTTATCATGAATAAGTAAATATAAAATAACAACTTTATTATTGCCTCTAGCGCATATTTCCTTCTATCTCCCACTCGCACTAGAGTCAATAATCTAGATTACATTGTAATGAATCTAACACCCATGGAGTCTTGGTGATGATCATGTTTTGCTCATGGAAGAGGCTTAGTCAACGGGTCTGCCACAGTCAGATCCGTATGTATTTTGAAAATCTCTATGTCTCCCTCCTTGACCAAATCTCGGATGGAGTTGAAGCGTCTCTTGATGTGTTTGGTCTTTTTGTGAAATCTGGATTCCTTCGCCAAGGTAATTGCTCTAGTATTGTCACAAAAAAATTTCATTGGACCCGATGCACTGGTATCACACCTAGACCGGATATGAACTCCTTCATCCAGACTTCTTCATTTGCTGCTTCCGAAGCAGCTATGTACTCCGCTTCACACGTAGATCCCGCCATGATGCTCTGCTTGGAACTGCACCAACTGGCAGCTCCACCATCGAATAAAAATATGTATCGGGTTTGTGACTTATAGTCATCCGGATCAGGGTCAAAGCTAGCGTTGACGTAACCACTTATGACAAGCTCTTTGTTACCTCCATGAACGAGAAACATATCCTTAGTCCTTTGTAGGTACTTTAGGATGTTCAGGATGTCCACTGATCCACTCCTGGATTACTTTGGCACCTCCCTACTAAACTTATAGCAAGGCACACATCAGGTCTGGTACACAACATAGCATACATGATAGAACCTATGGCTGAGGCATAGGGAATGACTTTCATTTTCTCTCTATCTTCTGCAGTGGTCGGGCATTGAGTCTGGCTCAACTTCACACCTTATAACACATGCAAGAACCCTTTCTTTGACTGATCCATTTTGAACTTCTTCAAAACTTTATCAAGGTATGTACTTTGTGAAAGTCCTATCAAGCGTCTTGGTCTATCTCTATAGATCTTGATGCCTAATATATAAGCAGCTTCACTGAGGTCTTTCATTGAAAAACTCTTATTCAAGTATCCTTTTATGCTATCCAGAAATTCTATACCATTTCCAATCAACAATATGTCATCCACATATAATATTAGAAATGCTATAGAGCTCCCACTCACTTTCTTGTAAATACACACTACTGCAGGTTGCTCCTAACGCGACACTACGATCTGAGACCCTTCGAAGAAACTGTGTGCGATGCAATAATCGCAAACGGTGGTGTAAAAAACCCTCAAAAAAGGTGTAAAAAATTTGCGATGACGGCTGCATCAAACACGGTTCAAATTTTAGTTGGGTGTGCGAATCAAGGCATACAGTTGATCCATACGAACTGTTTGCGATTAGATAGAATAATAGAAACGGGCAGCCATATCAATGTGTGTGCAATATACGACATAAAGTTCGCTCTGATGAACTATTTGCTATTAGGGAAAGCAACATAAATGGTCAGGCATATCAAGGCGTGTGATATACGGCATACAGTTCAGTCGAATGAAATGTTTTCGATTAGGGAAGAGAATAAAAATGGTTCAACTTAACAAGATGTGTGTGATACGAGGCAAAAAGGCCCGAAGGTTAATTCGAGAACAAGTACACAAAGGTTAATTTGACATACATGACTTATAAGTTTCACAGAAATCATATCACTATTTTCGGAAAACATTTAATTGCATTGAATGTATAAAGTGCTCCGTCCTATAAGTTGAATAACCTCGAGGTCCATGTTTTGGAAACATGTCGTAAAGTAACGGGATAGACCTTCATTCAAGACAATGAACATGTGTTCAATTTTTTTTATCAAAAAGTAACGAGATAGACCTTCTTCAAGCCAATCAACATGTGTACAAAAAACAAAAAATGTAGGATCCCTCTTTGCAAGGAACTTGTCCTCGGCAAGGAACTGCTCCATAGTTTGGATGGAGCTCTCCACTGAGACCGGATCGTCCGTGTACACCACCGAGAGGGCCTTACCCCTCACGTGGGTGTCCACTATGTGATGCGTGGTGAACTGCCTGCCGTTGTCGTCATCGGCCGCTGGGAGCGCCATTGGAGCCACGGGGATCGCCACTGGAACCGCTGGATGTCCTCTCTGCATGAGTCACCATGGTTGTGCTTATTGTGTCATGCGCCGGCCCCAAACACTGGCAACACAACTTATAAATTGATGCATTGAGTAACAGTGATGCATATAATTAAGCAAAGGGATCACACATGTCTGTATTGACTAGAACGAGAATGCAATAGCACAATAAGAATTAAGGCCACGATGATGCGATTGCAGTGGTGGTTACATGAGGCAAGAAGAAAGATGCATCCATCAACATACAACCTCCTCCTCCTCAACTCAGTGCACCGGGCCACCGACCGGCGGCTAAGGAGCGACAACTTTTGTGGCGAGGTCAAGGGGCTTCTCAGCAAAGGCATCCAAGGCTTCCAGCCGGTTGAAGAAGGCCAATGTCGTAGCGTCCTCACTGGCCTTGTAGATAACTATGTACACAATTTTCTCGTACACGTGGATGTGTAGGTCGATGAATTCTTGCAGGGCGAGGCGCCTCGCGGCGAGCGTGACCTCCAGGTGGACATTCTTCGTGGCATCAGCAGGCAGTCGCAGGGCCACCAGTGCTTGAAAGAGGGTTCGACCATGGAGGCTGATTAGGGTGGTAGGCAATGAGGAGCCCAGGCGCGCGGGCTGGAGGAGTACGGTGATGTCGTCCGCAAGCTTGTTGACGACGTTGAACTTGTTGGTGGTGGCAATGATCATCTAGTCCAACTGAGAGTCGTAGCTGACATCGACAACGGCCATCCACCAGCTGGTCGCCAACACCGTCTGGAGACGATCCTCGGTGCCATGCCGCAGGCCGGCATCGTGGACCGTCTGGCACAGCCGCTAGCCGCTTGCGCGCATCGCCACCATGGGTCTAGAGTGAGCACTTTTGCACTTAGTGTAGGTGCTTAGGCAAATGCTTAGGTGCGTACGATGTGGTAGATGCATTGGAATGGAGGGGTGTAGGTGTCAAAACCGGTGGATCTTGGGTAGGGGGTCCCGAACTGTGTGTCTAAGGCTTATGGTAACAGGAGGCGGGGGACACAATGTTTACCCAGGTTCGGGCCCTCTCTATGGAGGTAATACCCTACTTCGTGCTTGATTGATCTTGATGAATATGAGTATTACAAGAGTTGATCTACCATGAGATCGTAATGGCTAAACCCTAGAAGCCTAGCCTATGATTATGATTGTTCTCTTCCTATGGACTAAACCCTCTAGTTTATATAGACACCGGAGGGGGCTAGGGTTACACAAAGTCAGTTACAGAGAAAGGAATCTACATATCCGAATTGCCAAGATTGCCATCCACGCAAAGGAGAGTCCCATCCGGACACGGGAAGAGGTCTTCTATCTTGTATCTTCATAGCCTAACAGTCCGACATATCTATATAGTCCGGCTATCCGAGGACCCCTTAATCTAGGACTCCCTCAGTAGCCCCTGAACCAGGCTTCAATGACGATGAGTCCGACGCGCAGATTGTCTTCAGCATTGCAAGGCGGGGTCCTTCTCCTAATACTTCAAAGTAGATCTTGAACACAAGAATCATGTCCGGCTCTGCAAAATAAATTCGACATACCACCATAGAGAGTATAATATTCCATGAGTCCAATCTACTGACAACTTTTCGTGGCGTGACATCACACCACGACCCGGTCATTTATTCGAACTGTTTTTTAGCCAGCCCCTCCGTATTTTGAGGTGCGGTTTCATTGGCACATCTTGTCAAAGCAAAGATCGTGTCCCCTTATTGCGAGATTCTCATCAATACGGGCATGGGTAACCCAACCGTGCCATCTACACGACGTTTGGGGAAAAGGCAAGTTTTAAGGCGAGTAGGGAGGCGCATGATTTTTACTGCCTTTATAAAGGGATAAGGATTCACCCTTTTCACCCACGCCTTCTCCTTCCTCTGCCCATCCATTGTCGAGCTCTAGCACCCAAGCTCTCGTTTACTCCGCCCAAAAAAGCACTCCAATCATGTCTAGATCCAGAGGAGGTGGCAAGTGGATGGTGAAAGTGCAACTATCCCTGGGTGGTTTTGGTAATTCCTAACAACATATAGCTCATTGAGCTAATGCTATTACAAGATAAATATTTTAGGAAAGCTCCATGTTTGGCATGGCATGGATGAGAAATGTGGACCCCTCAAAATGCTAAGGACAAAAGGATTGGCTCAAGCTCAAAGCACAAGACTCTACATTTTACTTTTAGTGATCCAAGATCACATTGAGTCCATAGGAAAAGCCAATACTATCAAGAGGGGATGAGGTGTTGCTTAATGAGTTTCTTGCTTGAAGTGCTTAGTGATATGCTCCAAAAACCCTCAAGTACTTTCTCACATCCACATATGTCCCAAACCAAAAGTCAAACTCGGCCTCACCGAAAGTTTCTATCCGGTGCCACCGAGTTCAGTTGACATAGCCACTGCCACAAACCCTACTCTTTTCGGTCTCACTAATAGGGATCTCGATCTCACCGAGATGGGATTGTAATCTCTCTGTTTCCCTTCGTAACGTTTCGGTCAAACCAAGATGAATGATCGGTCCTACCAAGATTGCAATGCAAACAATCTATTTCCCTTTCGTAATGTTTTGATCAGCCCGAGATGAGTGAATTGGTCCCACCGAGTTTGCTTGACCAACTCTCTGGTTATCTTATTACCAAAATTGGTCCCACCGAGTTTGTGTAATCAGTCTCACCGAGATTACATTATGCCCTAACCCTAATGAAATCAGTCCCACCGAGTTGACATGTCGGTCCCACCGAAATTCCTAACGGTCACATTATGAACTGAATCGGTCTGACCGAGTTTCATGATTTAGTCCCATCGAGTTTGATAAGTTGTGTGTAACGGTTAGATTTTGTGCGGAGGCTATATATACCCCTCCACCCACTCTTCATTCATGGAGAGAGCCATCAGAGCATGCCTACACTTCCAACATACATTTTTTTGAGAGAGAACCACCTACACTTGTGTTGAGATCAAGATATACCATTCCTACCACATAAATCTTGATCTCTAGCCTTTCCCAAGTTGCTTTCCACTCAAATCTTCTTTCCACCAAATCCAAATCCTATGAGAGAGAGTTGAGTGTTGGGGAGACTATCATTTGAAGCACAAGAGCAAGGAGTTCATCATCAACATACCATTTGTTACTTCTTGGAGAGTGGTGTCTCCTAGATTGGCTAGGTGTCACTTGGGAGCCTCCGTCAAGATTGTGGAGTTGAACCAAGGAGTTTGTAAGGGCAAGGAGATCGCCTACTTCGTGAAGATCTACCCTAGTGAGGCAAGTCCTTCATGGGCGACGACCATGGTGGGATAGACAAGGTTGCTTCTTCATGGACCCTTCGTGGGTGGAGCCCTCCGTGGACTCACGCAGCCGTTGCCCTTCATGGGTTGAAGTCTCCATCAATGTGGATATACGATAGCACCACCTATCGGAATCACGACAAAAACATCTGTGTCTCCTATTGCGTTTGCTTTCTCAAACTCCTCCCCTTTACCTTCATATGCAATTGTTTTACATTCCGCTGCTATACTCTTAGAATTGCATGTGTAGGTTGATTGCTTGACTTGTGCTAAGTTGCTAAAATCTGCCAAGAACTAAAATTGGGAAAAGGCTAGATTTTTATTTTGTCAAGTAGTCTAATCACCCCCCTCTAGACATACTTTTGATCCTACAAGTGGTATCAGAGCTTTGATCTCCATTTGCTTTGATTTCCATAGCTTTTGG
The DNA here is from genome assembly GCF_018294505.1 of Triticum aestivum. Lineage (NCBI taxonomy): Eukaryota > Viridiplantae > Streptophyta > Magnoliopsida > Poales > Poaceae > Triticum > Triticum aestivum. The sequence goes on along the minus strand of NC_057795.1, from coordinate 471,539,106 downwards.
TGGTCATAGCCTTGGTTTCACAACCTAGGAGAGTATGGCATCTAGCGAAGGAAATTACCACCATAGAGGTCGTTACTTTGATGGTACTAATTTTGCTAGTTGGAAGCATAAGATGAAAATGCATATTCTTGGACATAACCCCGCCGTTTGGGCTATTGTGTGTATTGGCTTGCAAGGTGAATTCTTTGATGGGAGAGAGCCGAACCATGAAGCTACCGCGGAAGAGTTGAAGATGCTGCAATACAATGCTCAAACTTGTGATATTCTTTTCAACGGATTGTGCCCCGAAGAATTCAACAAAATCAGCCGTCTTGAGAATGCAAAGGAAATTTGTGATACTTTGATTGATATGCACGAAGGTACCGACTCCATCAAGGAATCCAAATTGGATGTGCTTCAAAGTCAACTTGACAAGTTCAAAAGGAAGGATGGTGAAGGCGTCGCTGAAATGTACTCTAGGCTTGCTCTCATCACAAATGAGATTGCCGGCTTAGGAAGTGAAGAGATGACCGAAAAATTCATCATCAAGAAGATCCTAAGAGCCTTGGATGGAAAATATGATACAGGGTGCACATTGATCCAAATGATGCCCAGTTACAAAGATCTCAAGCCAACGGAAGTCATTGGAAGAATTGTTGCTCATGAGATGTCACTCAAGGATAAGGAAGAGCTCCACAACAAGTCAAGTGGTGCTTACAAAGCCTCATGTGAAGCTCCCACATCATCAAGTGAGAAACAAACCTTCAATGAAGAATTGAGCCTAATGGTGAAGAACTTCAACAAGTTCTACAAGAGTAGAAGCAAGGAAAGAAGTTCCAAGTCAAGGTCCTACAATGACAAAAGATCTTCTAGTCGTCAGCGTAATTGCTACAATTGTGGAAGACCCGGACACTATTCCAATGAGTGTACGGCTCCCTACGAAAGAAGAGAAGATTCTCCAAAAATAAGAAGTAGAAGAGAAGAATCACCATCAAGAGAAAGAAGGAGTAGAGATGATCGTTATGAACGAAGAACATCCCAGAGAAGCAAGGATTCGGAAAGGAAGGACAAGTCATGAAAGAGCTACACAAAGCGAAGACATCACACTCATGTTGGTGAATGGGTATCCGGCTCCGACTCCGACAATCACTCCGAGAGAAGCTATCACTCCGACTCCGAATATACTCAAGATGAAGGTGTTGCCGGTCTAGCACTTGTGTCAACCAACTCCTATGACATATTTGACCCACCAAATGAAGGAATTGGAAGATGCTTCATGGCTAAAGGCCCAAAGGTATCACACCCCGAGTATGTTGATTTCAATAGTGATAAAGATGACTTGTTAGGTGATGATGATTTACTTGTTGACAACTCTAGTGATGAATACTATGATGGAACGTCAATTAATCATGCTAATCAAGATAAAACGAATGGCAATGATAAAGAGAAGATTGAGTGCCTAACTAAAGAACTAAACACTCTTAAGTTAGCTCATGAAACTATCTTGGAAGATCATCGAGAACTTTTAAAGACTCATGAGAAGTTACGCTTTGAAAAGCTCAACCTTGAACAAGAGCATGAGTTTTTAAAGGCAATCAATGATGATCTTCACAAGAAAAGTTCTTCTTACATTGCCAAGCGTTTACTCTTATCCACTTACATGCCACAAGTCAAGTCTAGTAACAAGAACCAGAAAGATTCTTCCTCTAGTAGTAACAATAATCATGCTAAATCCAATGTTTTTGCTTCTAGTAGTTCTCTTGATTCCACTAATGATTCTCTTAGCCAAGTTACACTTGAGCAAGAAAATAGTTTATTGAAGGGAATTATAGAGAAAGGTGTTTACAAGAGCCTTGCCGGAAGTAAGCAATTTGAGGAGATTGTACGGAAGCAAGGAAGGCACCGGAAGAATCAAGGTGTTGGTTTTGAACGAAAGTTCAATGCCAATGGAGTTGAGTGGGAAGAAGATCAATACCCCAAGACAAAGTTTGTTCCTCAACAAGAGAAGTACGATCCTACTTATTTCAAAGGAACACAAGCTCAAGATGATCTTCCACCACAAGACCACAAGCAAAAAGGCAAGGACAAGCTTCAAGAGGAGATTGATGCATTTGAAGAAGCTCCTAAGGCCTTGGTCAAGTGGGTTCCCAAGACTACATCAAGTTCTACTTCATCAAGTACGACTACAACTCCAAGGATTCACATCAAGATGATGTGGATCCCAAAGAAGAAGAACTAGAGAGTTCTTGAGGGTGACTCCGCCAACATACTTCACTCATATCATTTTGGCAAGGACAAGTGCAAACAACTTCCACATCTTGCACTAGTTCAAGGAGTCACAAACCCTCTTGTTGGTAAGACAAGGGACAAGGTAACCTAATGCTTTCATGGACATCATCTTGTGTTTGTGCATCACTCTATGTCTATGGATATCCTTGTTTGTTCCTTGTGGGGCTAACCCGTGTAGGTATTGAAAGTGCAACTCACTCCAATGGATTGCTTTGAATGATCTACATCAACATTGAGCATCCACATCTTCAATGCCTACATGAAGTCATCATCGACAAAACCCAAGGTTAGTTCATCCCTCTTTGGGGGGATCTCACATCTAGGGGGAGCTTTGCTCTAAAGAATTGAGCTAAAGCAACTCTAATGGTGTGAACACAACAATGCTTTATGTAAAAGTGGTAACCCCACTTGTGCTTAAACGATGAGTATGACCTATGATCAAATGTTCTCATTTGACTCCTAAGTCAATATACTCATATATAGATGACCTAGTCATCGCCAATTGCTTGATAGATGCTAGAATTGGTTGTGCATGCTTTGCCACATATTTCATTTGTCATTTTATTATGTGAGCATGTTGGTTGCATATTTTACTCATTCGATGACATCCACTTGTTGTTTTGATTGTTTGGTTTCTTTCCTTTTGCCAAGTGGATGGTCAAGAATGCCTAAGAGCCTTCTCTAGCTATCTATGATTTCTCGTCTCAAACTCTATTCATGCTACATCACAAAGTTTGATCAAGTCAGATTCGAACCACTCTGTGTGAGGAGCACTCAGAGTCCCTGATCACCATAGACTTAAACTTCCAAAACCTCTTTGTGCATTTTGGTCTGACCGAGAAATCCATTTCGGTCATACCGAGATCACTAAGTTGATCTAGTTTTTCAATCTCGGTGCAACCGATTAGAACCTTCCCGTCACACAGAGTTGCAGTAACTGCTCACATTTTTGCATCTCGGTGCCACCGAGTTGTTCCACTCGGTCACATCGACAGGGTCAGGTTATATATACCGATGGGTCAAATTTTGGAATTTTTTCAGAAACCCTTTCGCCCGCGCATGACCGCTCTGCCTCCTCGGGTCTCCGGATCGTCCTCTTGCCGACAGCGACCTCCCGCCATTGGTCTCCGCCGCCGTCAACAGCATTCTGCCCTATCATTGCTGCAGTAGCAAGTTCACCGCCGAAACTAGGGTATGAACTTGATCTTTGTGCTATTCATTCACTCCAACTCTTAGCACATTGCGTTGCCATGATTCTTGCCTCATGTGAAATCATCCTGTCCAGCTAAAACGTCCCATAGATTAGATTTGATTTGAAAATTTAGGGTTAGGTCTCCCCCGATCTCATCTCGGACCGACCGAGTTGTAGAAATCGGTCTCACTGATTTGGCTTAGGCCATTGCACATGTGTTTTCGGCCTGACAGAAAATTGCAAATCGGTGTGACGAGTTTGATTCTTTGTGAAACCCTAGCAGTCTCGGTGCCACCGAACTGTGACTCGGTCTGACCGAGTTCACTAGTTTAGGTTCCAAAAGCTGCTTCAATATCATCGAGTTTACAAATTGGTAGCTCTGAAATGCTTTATGTGGAGAACTAAAACTAAGTTTTTAAGTCATCTGTTTTTCAAAAACTCTGCACCTTGTGATGCTCATCTACTCTACCTCATCTAAATCTGTTCACAGGGTCAGCTGTCAGTTAGTTTGCAGAGATGTGTGATCAAAGTGATAGCCAAAACAGATCTGAGCAGCCAGGGCAGTTGAGTGAGGGCACTAGTCCCTCTAGTACCTCAGATGTGGGCAGCAGGTGCACACCCAGCAACTTGCCAAAGGCAGCCACCAGGACAAGGAAGAAGAGAACATCTTAATTAGAGGATGAAGATTATGTGGCTGTTGAGGATGAGGCCACTTCAAAGAAGAAAGTACCAAAAAAGGAGTATGCCACAGCTGCTGCAACAAAGCCTGGAATGAGAACAAAGGCTCCAGCAAGAAGAGTGCCAATGTCAAAAGCGAGAACCTCAACTGCTGATGCTTCTAAGTCTACAATGGAGTTCACTCTTGAACCCAAAGAAGGAGGTGACGACAAGAAGAGGAAAGAAAGGGTCAATAAGACCATTGCCAGAGTTATTGGGAAGCCATCAATGGTTAGATCAGATGATGAAGAGGAAGAGGATGCTGCACCAGCACCTAAAGCTCAAAAGTTCATGGGAGATGCTATAAAGTCAGGGGCTGCTCCATCTAAGCCCAACGCTGCTCCCAAAGCTACTGCTCCAGCTCAAAAGACTGCATCCAAGAGGAACACCAGAAGTATACCAGCTGTGGAGAAGAACAAGGCCCCAGTGCCTGAAGCTGAAGCCCAAGACCCCTGATCACAATGATGCTTATCCTGTTGCAGAGAACATGAAAATCAGGAAGGATGCAAGGCTGATATTGTGGAGATAGTCTGATCCATATGCTGTCAGGAGAAGAACTGCTATTCACTACATGTTTCACACTAAGGAACATCAAGACTTCTATGAAACAATTTTAATTGACAAGAAGCCTATTGTCTGTGACATGAGATGGGTTAACTGGGAGTACATCAAGGAAAATGAAGATCACTATCCAGGAGTATATGACAGCTTCAAAGCATGTGGTGTTGATTCATTTGTTGCTAAGAAGCTTACCAAGTGGAATGATGAGCTGATCATGCAGTTCTATTCAACTGCCCACTTCTACCTAGATGGGAAGATCATTTGCATGTCAGAAGGTACTAGGTACCAATCCTCTGTGGAAGAATGGGCACAATTGATCAATGCTCCAGAAGAGAATGAGGATGACTTGGATGTTTATGCTGAAAAGAAGAAAGACCATAACACTATGGCACCCATATACAAAGAGATCCCAGATGATGCTTTGGAAACTCACAAGTTTGGTTCTGTCCACTACTTGTTGTCTGGATTGCCTACTATCAACTGGATCCTAAGGCACACACTGCTAACCTAGTCAGGTGATCGCAAGATGATCAGAGGACATGCTATCAATTTGCTCCATTTATTTGATGTGCCTCAAAAGTTTAAGGTGATGAGTCTGATTGTGGAAACAATCAAAAGGACTGCAGCTGATCAGAAGAGATCTTGTGGATATGCCCCACAAATTCAGGAGCTCATTAACTCCAAGATGGGCAAAGGCAAATATCTATTGGATAAGGAGCACCTGCCCATCTACCCTGAATTTAAAGACAACACAGTTGTCATGAATGAAAACGAACCATCATCAGCACAAGCACATGAAAAGAGGGAGAAGGCAAGGGCAGAGAAAGCTGCAAAGATGCCAACTGCTGAAGAGGCATCTCAAGTGTTCCTGAAGAGCAAGCAAGATCAACTTGGCTATTTGATTGCCTCCACCTTGAGGATTGAGAAGGGCTTGCCACCTTGACTCAAAACCAGGAGAGTTTGGAGAGAATCATAGAGCAAAAATTCTATGATCTTGATGTCAAGGTCACTGAGATCCAGTCAGTTGTTGAGTAACTTCAGGAGGAAGTGGAGGAGAATAAGGGCAAGTCTGCTATAGAAGCTTTTGCTAGAGTGCCCAGAGGACAGAGATCTGCTGCAGTGCCAGTCACAGATACTAGAGCTACAACATCTGCACCAACTGCTATAGCCTCAATGCCACCAGCTCCAGCAGCCACTCCACCAGCTCCAACTACATCAACTGATGCTTTCGTCCTTGGAGTCATCTCTACACCACCTCATGAAGACCAAGCTTGAGAGTCGTTTAGCACTATGCATTCTTTGAACTTTTTGGTAACTTGTTGCCAAAGGGGGATAAAATGTATAGATCACAGGCTTCGAGAGAGAGTGTTGCTTTTTATCTCTCTTGATTTTGGTTGAACTTCTTGTTTGTGTGCTTGATACCTTATGTCCTTTTGTGAGCTACTTGTTTACTTGGATGATCATGTGTTTGATCATATGCTACTTTAATGTGTGCTTGAATGATATATTCTTCATATCCTTATATGATCATTCACTTTGCTTGGTGATGAGTGCATGTGTTCAATCATTATCATTTTGAGCGCTCCACCAAGATGTATGTGACATGGAAGAGTGACCCATGATCTTAACACATCATGCATTTGTAGTCCAAAGAAAATTTTAAATAATGCACAAATTTAGGGGGAGCTCTTGCTTATCACATACTTCTCAAAGCGACGATGTTATTCAATCTTATTATCATTTGTCGAAGCTTTGATCTATATGTTTTCATCAATTACCAAGAAGGGGGAGATTGAAAGTGCAACTATCCCTGGGTGGTTTTGGTAATTCCTAACAACATATAGCTCATTGAGCTAATGCTATTACAAGATAAATATTTTAGGAAAGCTCAATGTTTGGCATGGCATGGATGAGAAACGTGGACCCCTCAAAATTCTAAGGACAAAAGGATTGGCTCAAGCTCAAAGCACAAGACTCTACATTTTACTTTTAGTGATCCAAGATCACATTGAGTCCATAGGAAAAGCCAATACTATCAAGAGGGGATGAGGTGTTGCTTAATGAGTTTCTTGCTTGAAGTGCTTAGTGATATGCTCCAAAAACCCTCAAGTACTTTCTCACATCCACATATGTCCCAAACCAAAAGTCAAACTCGGCCTCACCGAAAGTTTCTATCCGGTGCCACCGAGTTCAGTTGACATAGCCACTGCCACAAACCCTACTCTTTTCGGTCTCACTAATAGGGATCTCGGTCTCACCGAGATGGGATTGTAATCTCTCTGTTTCCCTTTATAACATTTCGGTCAAACCGAGATGAGCAGTCGGTCCCACCGAGATTGCAATGCAAACTCTTTGTTTCCCTTTCGTAACGTTTGGGTCCAACCGAGATGAGCGAATCGGTTACACCGAGTTTTCCTGACCAACTCTCTGGTTAGCTTATTACCAAAATCGGTCCCACCGAGTTTGTGTAATCGGTCTCACCGAGGTTAGTTATGCCCTAACCCTAATGAAATCGGTCCCACGGAGTTGACATGTCGGTCCCATCGAAATTCCTAACGGTCACATTATGAATTGAATCGGTCTGACCGAGTTTCACGATTCGGTCCCCTCCACCCACTCTTCATTCATGGAGAGAGCCATCAGAGCATGCCTACACTTCCAACATACATTTTCTGAGAGAGAACCACCTACACTTGTGTTGACATCATGATATACCATTCCTACCACATAAATCTTGATCTCTAGCCTTTCCCAAGTTGCTTTCCACTCAAATCTTCTTTCCACCAAATCCAAATCCTGTGAGAGAGAGTTGAATGTTGGGGAGACTATCATTTGAAGCACAAGAGCAAGGAGTTCATCATCATCACACCATTTGTTACTTCTTGGAGAGTGGTGTCTCGTAGATTGGCTAGATGTCACTTGGGAGCCTCCGTCAAGATTGTGGAGTTGAACCAAGGAGTTTGTAAGGGCAAGGAGATCGCCTACTTCGTGAAGATCTACCCTTGTGAGGCAAGTTTTTTGTGGGCGATGGCTATGGTGGGATAGACAAGGTTGCTTCTTCGTGGACCCTTCATGGGTGGAGCCCTCCGTGGACTCGCGCCGCCGTTACCCTTCGTGGGTTGAAGTCTCCATCAACGTGGATGTACGATAGCACCACCTATCGGAACCACAACAAAAACATCCGTGTCTCCTATTGCATTTGCTTTCTCAAACTCCTCCCCTTTACCTTCATATGAAATTGTTTTACATTCCACTGCTATACTCTTAGAATTGCATGTGTAGATTGATTGCTTGACTTGTGCTAAGTTGCTAAAATATGCCAAGAACTAAAATTTGGAAAAGGCTAGATTTTTATTTGGTCAAGTAGTCTAATCACCCCCCTCTAGACATACTTTCGATCCTAAAGATGGCCTCCTCCATCAAGGATAAGGACATCAAGAAGCTCCGGGAGGCCGGGTACCTGGCCAAGGAGATCACCCATCGGCTTCCGGCCGAGGGACAAATCGTCCCCACCCCGGAGCCCCAGGAGAGGGTAGTGTTCGTCTCTCACTTCGTCCGCGTACTGGGATTTTCCCTCCACCCGTTCGTCCGTGGACTTATGTTCTACTATGAGCTGGACTTCCATGATCTGGCCCCCAACTCCATCCTTAATATCTCGGCGTTTATCGTCGTGTGCGAGGCCTTCCTCCACATCCCACCTCATTTTGGACTATGGCTGAAGACTTTTAATGTGAAGCCAAAGGTGGTGAGCGGTCAACAAGTAGAGTGCGGAGGCGCCATGGTGGACAAGATGCCCAATGTCACCTGGCCCGAAGGCTCCTCCATGGAGACGGTCAAAGGATGGCAGTCGGCGTGGTTCTACATCACCGAGCCGCGTGACACCAACTGGGTCGCGACTCCCGTATTCCGGTCCGGAGTCCTGATGCGGCTCACTCCTGGCAAGAGAAGGGCCTGACCTAGTCTTCCTCGACGAGCTGACGGCAATCCAGACGCACGTCAAGAACATGATAAACAAGAGAATCAAGATCGTCAACATGATCTAGGTGATGCTTGTTCGCCGAATTCTTCCGTGCCAAAGCCGGACTTGCAATTTATGGGAGTTCGATCCGGCCAAGCACCAGACCCTACTGGAGCTCTTCGGCACGACACACGAAGATATCTGGAAGGTGCTCTTCAAGGCCAACGAGGTGCCGCCACCCACGGACGAGGATCGCGGGCACGACTCAACCCACCCAACTAGTTCGGTAAGTTTTTTCATGTTTTCAAGGTGTACCCTTTACTTGCTATTCGAGGAAAGTGTCTGAGCCTCCCTATCGATTTTTTCAGACTTGGATAGAGAAGGCGAAGCGGATCAAGTGTCCGGCTCCGCAGCCCGAAGACCCAGAAATCCCGCTTCTAACAAAGACGCTGGTTTCGGCGCCTTATCAGGTGCCGGAGAAGAAGGCGAAGAAGAAGGCCAAGGAGACCAGAGGTGGTCTCCATCGCAAGGGCACTTCGGACGCGATGTTCGAAGACGCCGAGGCTCACTCCTCCGCCGCCGAAGATGACGAGGAAGAGGAGGAAGAAGAACACTACGAAAAAAACACTTCTGTGATGATACATGTTTGTCACAGTAGGTCGCATTTTCTGTCATGCATGTACATCCATGACGATTTTATGATAGAATCAAGATAGTCATAACTGTGCTGTCATAGAAGTGCTCCATGACAATACCAAAATTATCATCACGGAAGTGTCCACTTCCATGACGATAAATCGTGTGTCACCGAAGTGCTTTCATCAAGGGTGACCGACACGTGGCATCCACCGTAACGGAACACCGTTAAGCTATCGGGTCCGGTTTTGGATCCGATAACCCATTAACAGCCCCGACCAATGGGGATTTTCCACGTGTAAAATCATCATTGGCTGGAGGAAACACGTGCCGGCTTACCGTTGGGACATATGTCATCCACTCATTGGACCCAAGGCGCCTATGATACGTCGACACGTGGCACGGCCCAACAGAGGCCCATTCCTGTGAAAAGGCCGACCCATTTGACTTGGTCAAAAGGTGGCGGGTCGGCCCATGGAAAGCCTGTTAACGGCCTGTCCGCATATACCCCATCAACCCGCTAACCCAGGGCCCGTTACGCCCTATCCGAATTAGGCCCAGTAGCGTCATCTGGGCTGTCCAATATGATTCCAGCCTGTTTTAACTTCCGGCCCATGTGTGGCCCATGACTTCTTTCGGCCCATATAAGGCCCTTTGTAACTCTTGGCCCATTAATGGCCCATGGTGAAACTAGCCCATAATGAACAGTGTATCACTTTATACCCATTAACGACCCATTATTCCACTTGGCCGTTTCCAGCCCAAGTTATCTTTCGGCCTTCTCAGGGCCCATTTATTCTTGGGCTCATTTGTAGCATTCGGTTACTTACGGCCCGTTACTGTCATTTTCTGCTTGTGGGCCAAATTCAGCCCGTCGTTACAGTCGGCCCGTTTGTGGCCCGTTAATACGTTGGGCCGTTTTCATGTCAAAAAAACCCGTTGGGCTGTTTTCATACAATTATCAAATACGGCCCATTAATGGCCCGTTATGGTCCACGAATAGTATGACCCATGATTGGTGAAATGATGATACGCCCCGTCGAAGGCCCATGGATCCTACAGCCCGTAGAAGGCCCATGGACCCTACGGCCCGTAGAAGGCCCATGGATCCTACGGCCCGTACAGAAGGCCAATGGATTCTACGACTGTAGAAGGCCCATGGTTACAACAGTCCGTGTGCTTCCATGATTATTTTGGCCTAGTTACCAAAAATAGGCTATTGTGTCCACTAGAAAAACACAGAAAAAGAACTGCAGTGACTACAAGCAAGCAAGTAAACAAGACAATGAGGAAATAAATAAGCAAGCAATTAACACTACCCTATTACCGCTATTACACATATTACATCCACTGGGCATCAAAGTTTGCCACCAGTGCAAATATAGGGAACAAAGCAGCATATTACATACACTGGCCGTCAAAATTGGCCACCAATGCAAATAAACGCGACAGCAAAACAAGAGCATAACTGAAGCACCTTCAGAAGAGCTCAAGAAACGTTATCTTGGGTATCCACCATGCTGGCAATAAGCTTAGCAAGCTTATTAGCTTTGTCCTGTTTGGCCCTAAAATCCTCCAACGCTTGCTGTTGCACCAGAAAGTATGCATCTGAATGCTCCAGGGACTTCCGCAGTCCTTCCGCTTCTTGTCGCAGCACAACTGATCTATGTCTTTTAGCTTGTAGTTGAGACTCAAGAAACATAATTGATTCAGACAGTGAGTTTGAATAGCTTGTGCAAGAGGTAGTGGCCAGTAACTCGAACACTAAACCAAGACAGAACTTTGGGATTGTCTCACTATCTTCAAGATAGTCTTCCTTAGCTGTTTTATCAGCTTTGTTGGAGACCAACAAGGATGTGTCACTATCCTGAACCTTATCTGCATTACTTCCTTTACCATTGATTAATAAGGCACTCTTCCCCAATATTCTGTCAGTATTCTAAAAGAAGAAACAAGCAGACACATAACAGGTTTAGCATGTACTAGTATATGAAACTCATTCGGTGAACCAGTTCATTAGTAAGGTGGACATGATTAAACTACCAATTCTTCTATTGCCAAGTACTAGTACATAATAAAAGCATCAAACAAACATATATCTATGTCATATGGTCACTGCATTGTCTTGCCAAATCAAAATAGAGACATGGTTCAAATCATATCAGTTCAAGACAAAGCAACAGTGAAAGAATACAAAGTGTGGGAAACTACACGGCACAACAAGATTTCAGATGGGTACCACGGGTCTACATGTACAACAACACTATTGTCTCTGTTGTGATGCTAGTAATATGCATGATATGAGAAGTCAACTGTATACACAATTGAAATTTAAATCAGTGGAGCTATTGATAAGAGCAAACCTGTTAGACAAACATGCATGAACATACCTGCTGTGCCATTGGAGTTTCGATTGGATCCTTCAATTTAAAAATAAGTTTGTATGAGTAAATACAGTGATATAAGAGCAAAGCAATATGCACGATAGCAATCATAGTTAAAAAAAAGGCGCGCCTAGGCTCTAGGCGTTGGCAAAACACATTGTGCATAACTATGCTTAATCTGTGCATAACTGCGCATAAGCATGCGCTTTGGTCAGTAAAGCGCAAGGCGGTGGCAAAACGCACAATTAACGCCTAGCGCTTTTTGAACTATGATAGCAATGGAATCTTAAATTAGAACAATTGTTCTTCAGGTTTAGGCACTTGTTCAACATGAACAGAGTACAGTAAGACGCAAGAATATAGTATTTAAAAATAGAAAATGATCTCATAGACCTTACCACATTCTTGGTTCGGGACCAGTATAGAACAAGCCGTTCCCAGTCATCGTCCAGTAAATGTGTCTCAGGAGAACGTAAGGGAATTTGATGAGTTTCTTTGCCGGTGAAGTACGTTTTCTTTAGGTAATTCCGATACTACCACCAAGCATTCTTGAAGATAGTAGAGGTATTAACACAGGTTACCTCATCCTGAGTTTCCAAATCGGTCCTTCTCTATAGAGAAAAATGGGAAAATTTGCTGTATTATAACCATCATGGAGGTAGGATGTATGGGACAAAGCAAAGTAATTGCCATGAATAACATTACTTACACATAACTCCTGGACAAACACCTGCAACTGGCATTTTCCTTCATCTTCAGTATAATATTTCCAAGATGGGAAGATACGCACATACAATTTAACAACATCAAATGTGATAGCTGCTAAACTATGACTAGTTGGTTGTGCTTCCTCCACAGGAATATGCATACTAACTGGTGGAGTTGGGGTTCGTCGTGGTAGTACTGGCCCTTTGGGCACTGGAGCTGCCTTACTAACTGCTCTTGTTTGGGAGCTCTATGGCGGAGATGGTGTTGTGTCAACAGGAACTGGGTTACTATCTGCTGGGGTTGGGTTTAGATTGGGTGAAGCTGGTTCTCTATACACCGCAGTAGGGGTACAATCTGCGAGAGTTTGGGTTATGTGTGGTAGGGCTGGTTCTTGTGCATGTACAACCGGGGTGCTATCTCCACCAAGAGGTAGCACTATTTTATTTGAAGACCGTGTTTTTAATCTGCTGGATACTGGCATCACCCGCTCCAATTCAAATGGCTGATAAACAGGAAACATAGTTGAATGTACATGCATTGTATGAGAGACAGATGCAATAGATACTATGGAAAAAGGCATGAAATAGTTGACATGTATATTGTTTAACTAAAATGGATAGCATGGCATAATTTCACATATATGATGTCTATCTGAACTGGATAGCATAGCATAACATAATTCAAAGATATGATGAATAACTAAACAGGATCGCATGACATAATTCACCTACATGGTATCTAAGTAATCAGGATCGCATCATTTAATTCACATATGTGATTTATATGCTAAACAGAGGGCATCCGATATGATGTCTGAACTAAGAACATGGCGTTGAATATTGTGTATATGATGTCTAAACTATGCAATGCAAGACACCATATGCATGATATGAGCAGTATAACCGTGCCAAGTTTGAGCATACACCTCGGTGGGGGAATAGGACTGGTCATCTGTCTCTGAATCCATCTCTGAGGAGCTATCGGGACCCAACAAGAGATCTGCTTCGACAAGTAGCACTGTCTACTCTAAAGGCCTTGTTTTCACTCCAGATTTTTCCATCTCCCACCCAAATGGCTGATCCACAGGAAGAGTAGTTTAATGTACTAACATTGTCGACAAATGGAATTGTAATGAAGGAAAGGATGGGCAAGATATCATTCAAATATATGATGCCTGGTTAAACAGGATGGCATTGCACATTTCACATATATTATGGCTGGCTAAAAGACATGAGACTGCATAATTCCCATATATGATGTAGAAACTAAACAAGTGGCATTACAGAACATGTCTAAACTAAGCAGATGACATATATGATGTCAAAAGTAGGCACTGCAAGGCAACATATGCATGATATGACTAACATCATCATGCCAAGGTAGAGCAAACACCTTGGGGGGTAAATAGGAGTGGTCAGCGGCGTCTGAATCCGCCTCAGAACATATATCTTCCTCTGGATTACAATCTGGAGAGGGATGGGGAGGGTTTGCCATTGAACCCACCATGGAGCGATGTCTGCATGACATTGTATTGCCGCGCAAAACTCTTCTCTTTTTCTCTACATGTTCAGCATGACTGTGTACAATATCTGACATGCATACGAAAAAAATATGGTGAGATTATGTAAGGAGAGCATGCAGAAATTTAGAGTGATGGTAACAACCAGTGATGGATCCAAAAATAATGATAGCAGGCTGATGATTGCTTTAAATTAATAAAAAGACAGATGATGATTGCTTTACTATTTGTTTCCCACCCAAGATGAACAACATAGGCATACCCTAGGTGAACCAGATATTAGACAAACATACTATTCATTGCTGCCTCGATATGTGCCCCACAACTAGTTTAGAACTCAAGTTTGAAAATTAATTTGGATCTGACTTGGAGTCCAAGAGGTGAACAGGACGATAAAGTAGCAGGTAATTTTAAGCAATGCATAACATAAGCAGAAACAAAAGAGTGCGACCTCTCTTGTGGACCTGTGTACTCCTCAGGTTCATCTGCTGAGTCGATGATGGTGATGCCATTGTGGTGGGTGCCGGCGGCAGGGAAGGAGATCTGAGGCGGAAAAAGACAGTCAGGAGTCGTGATGTCTGGTTTGGTGGATGCTTCTATCGATGGAGCAGCTCAGGTAAGGTGGACGATGTCGCGGCAGGAGCAGGACAAACCACACAAAGTTCCCTTCGACACGTACCTATAACTGAAGTAATTCTGTAAGGGCTGATTTGGCTTGCATGATTCTTAAAACGTAGGGATAGGAAAAACACTAGAATAGGATAGGAATGCACATGGTAAACAGAGCATTTGTAAACACAGGATTTCTGTCAACTTGGGTGTTTGGTTTACAGGAATTGGAAGAGCAGAGGAATGCAAGAAACATGGCCAAAATAAATTGAAACCATATGAAAGCGTGTACAGTTAGAATGTTATTCTGGCACTAATGCACTTGGTCTTGTTTTCATGCATAGGATTTTGAAAAGTAGGTCCAGGTGGATGTTTTTCTTCATTCGTTTCAACAAAATGCATGAATTATTGAATAGTAGAGTGCCATTGGAAAATTCCCTATTGCTATGTTTTTCCGTTGAACCAAAATAGCCCTAATGGATCGACGTGAATGTATAGTAATAAGTTATGCAACAAGTGTACAACCTCTTTGCCGTAGCCGTGTTGACCTTAGCATCATTGGGTTGGTCGTTGAAGTAGTTGAGGCAGAGGTGGCTGTCGGAGGTGTGGAGGAAGATCTGAGGAATCTATAGACGGCGTCCATGGCACTGCTCTGTTGTGATGGATCATTCTGTCGTTGGAGCAGCTCCGGTGAGCCATAAGACGTCAAGGCTGAAGCAGCACAAGACAGACATTGTCAATCTCAAGTGGGATTCTAATAGCATCTCCAATAGATGATATAGATGTAAAATTTACATCACCAAGAACCACCTGACTACAACAGATGAGGTAAAAACTGTTGACTCTGAACTTAACCGTCAAAACTGAAATTTACTATGGAATCTGAATGCTACTGTTGAAATTGAACGCAATGGTAGTAGAGAGGCACTTGACATGTAGTTTAGGGAGGGCCTGTAGTTCATCTTCAACCTGCACCCCCTGAGCCGCTAGCCACCACCGGCCGAATCGCCAGCCCCAGCGCCACCTCGCCGCCCCGAAACAACTCCCCACCGCCGTCTCGGCCAGCCCTCTAGGCCCCCACCCCACCCTGAAGCCTAAGATAGATAGTGGGGTACCTCTCCGGCGAGCCCTCGTCCCTGCTGTGGGTGGTTCTTCCTTAACTCCGGCGAGCCCCCCAACCCCTGAAAATCGACTGACCCAAAAGTCGATTCAGTCGACTGAAGTGTGGCTAAATCGGAGCAGAGTAGCAGCACGAGCGAGGGGGAGAGCAGCAGTAGCAGCTGGGCGAGCGAGCGATCAAGCGAGATCTGGAGCAGCAGCAGCAGCAGCACGAGCCAGTGAGAGCCGGAGTAGCAGCAGCAGATCCGGCTGGTATGGCCGCCGCCGCCGAAAGGCCTCGCACTGGGGGAGAGCCGTTGTGGAGATGTCGCCCGCGGTGCCAGCTTCAAGGTAGCCGCTCCATGGGGTGCAGATGGAGCACCATCAGTGCCGGGAGGTCGAGTTAAGGAGAAGGTGCGACGCGATGAGTGTACAACCTCTTTGGTGGCGCCGAGTAGGCCTTGACTTTGTCCGAGGAGTCGGTAAGGATGCTACGGTTCCGGTGGAGCAGGTTAAGGCGGCCTGGGGATGGAGCAGCCACGATAGACAAGGCGATCGTCAGAGCAGCTCCTTGGAGGTGGAGGACGGGGCGGCTGAACCGGCGGGACCACGAGATGGACGACGGATCCTCATCTGGGGAGGTGGACGAGGGATGTCGAGCTGTTGCGGTGGACGACATCGTCGGGGAAGAGGATCCACCTGGGCAGCGGTGAGGTGGCAGACGGAGGAGGGTGGGGTTTCGCGGCTGGAGCGGAGAGGTTATGGTGGCCTGGGATTTCGAATGGCGAAAAGGGGGCGATGGGAGGGGGTGAACCATGACTGAGGGATGTGCTTGTCCAAAATGTAGGGTGTGTTACAAAAGTACCCCCACCAATTTGAACTAGCGGCCCTTTCGGCTCAGGGTTAGAAGGGGGATTTTGCATGTTGGGATTTGGCAGCTGGAGGGAGTTTTCGCGCGCGTTGTAATTTCGAGACAGCAAGGCGCGGGTTGTGAAGGCTCCAGTTTTGGGAGCACGATATCTGAATTTCCGAGATATAACAAGACGCGGGTTGAGTTTTAGGGACAATCCTAACGTGTAGTAATATTGTACTTGTACGTACCAAATCAATTCGCACTTCCCTCAACAAAAAAGAAAACGAAAAAAATAAAACTATTCACACCACACAAAGAGAGAGTCTTGCCCCATTTTACTATAAAAATGCTATTCAAAGCTACTCCCTCCTTCCATCTATATAGGGCCTAATGCGTTTTTTGATGCTAACTTTGACCAAATATTAGAGCAATAATATATGACATGCAACTTACACAAAGCACACCGTTAAATTCGTCTGTGAAAGGTTCTTTCAATGATATAATTTTCACATTGTGCATGTCATGTACTATCAGTCTTGTCAATAGTCAAAGGCGGTCTTCAAAAACTCATTACGCCCTATATAGATGGAAGGAGGGAGTATGAATCCATGTTATGTCTGATTAAATTTTTTTGCTTGCTGTATAATGCATGTAACCTACTCATACCAACATTTTAGTGCATTCCAAATGTCTATACTACCGCTACAATTCGAACTAAATTTGAATTCGTTTCTCTATTTCAATAAGAATCTACAATCATGATTGTTGCCAACTTCAACCATCATTCGTGTATTACCTTAATAACACACCACATGATTACTATAGAGATAGATATGAACTATGTGTACTACATGAACTCAAATTCTATTTGTTGAATACACTTGATGTTGATTCCAAATAATAGTACATTTGATCTACTAACTATATATTCATAATCTAAACCATGTTCCATACGTACACCATGTTTATCACACAAAGTATAGTGCCCCGCCCCCTACATTATGACAAGTATTTAGACCTGAGCTACAAAAGCCACACATTAGCCCAAATTATAATCAATGTTCTATGTATTATACGTAGTACTAGCAAGATGCCCATGCGTTCCACACAACATCAACACGATGAAGGGGCCTAATTTGCAAATATGAAGAGGGGTGTGGGTATCTTTTTTCAAACTTGCCATAGTTTCCTTCCTATCCGCCAGATATAAATCAGACAACCTATATTGTAGGATGGCAGACACACCATCACCAACAACTCCATTTTTTATAAGAGTAGAGATAAAATATATTATATGTAGTATAACATGTTCATAAGCACACCATGTGTATCACCATTATATATATTCGCACATGCGTCGGTTTAAAACACTATGATAAATTCTTCAAATATCCGAATTCGCTTTTTATAATGAAGTATGATCTCTATTCGTCTCTTACACCCACACAATCCTCTTATCTTTGTAGCTAGCACTAACTTTCTCTCATGCATGCACACGCCCGCATCCCTCTCACCCTCCCTTAGCATTCTCTAGCTCCATCGCGTAAATTCGTCTTTTCACTTTAGGTCGTTCACCTAGGTGTGTGTAGGCCCCCCAGCTCCTTCTTTACGGCACACATCGATCGATATGCCTCTCTAGCCAGGTGTGCCTAGCACAAACACAAGCTTCCCCTCTTCTCTTATCACCGACCATGCCTCACTCCCACCACTCTTTTCTTCAATCTTGTACTCGCACACTCCTTCCCCCTCGATATAGTATGCCTCTCGTACCACCTCCTAGATGCATCCCTCTCTCTCTATCCTTCTCCTCGTGCCTCATTTGCTTATAACACACACATGCATGTATGTCGATCAATCTCCCAACATATACCTAGATCGACTTTAACTATCCCTCCCCATCGATCGACGTACCTCACAAGTTATGTATCTCCTTTCTCTAACAAAGGGCGATTGATCTTCCTATGTAGTTACGTCTGCTTATCACAGCCATATCGTCCCCCCTCATCATTCGTGCATGCCTCCTGACCCGTCTCTCACATGCACGTGCATAGACAACAAGCAGCCATCTCCTCTCTTATTGATATTGCGGGCGTGCCCTCCGTTTGTCTACCAAGCCTATCCCACCATTTGTTAGAAGCAACTCCACTACCACCCCCTCCAACCCTCTAGCTCTGTCTCTCTCCCAACCTTATTCCTCTCCTGCACATATGCATGGATGCCGATCGATCTCCCTTAATACATGAGGCAGATTGATCTCCTTAATACACGAGGTAGTCCTCTCTCCTCCTCCACACATATACCAGCCATTGTACCTCTATAGTTAATTGGGCCTCCCTCTTCCCCCACCACACACCGATAGTCGAGCGCTGCAGGTAGGTATCCATGCCATAGAGACAAACTGCACATGTCCCCTCTAATGTTCCAGTAGGCCAGCCACTCTATATCTTTGACGTGGACACACACAAACTCGATGGCACTCTTTATCGATCACGCGCGCGCACACACACACACACATCATCCCTCTCTTCGATTCTATGGACACCTCAAGACGATGATACCTCCACTCTCTTCTCGCGGATCGCCCCCTCTATATATATGTTATATCCAGGACTCTATTTCACACACATTGCATATGTTACATTTTTTGATTGACCCCCCACCCCCCCCCCCAAAAAAACTCTCACGAACCACACACTATATCTCTCTAGGTTTGTATCTCTCTCACACAACCCCACGTAGGTGGTGTACATATAAAAGAATAGAATAGGTGCACCGTGCACGTATTCATGCTTCATGCCCAGCCACACCCGCGCGGGTACACAGTGGAGCTCATTTCTTTATGAAATGGCAGCCCACGTGCTAATTTGAATGCCTGTAGCAGTTGTTTACCTAGGGAGGTCGTGTACCATGCGTGCACGAAACAAAGTTCGACTTGACGCATTGCCGTGTTATTTTTATATAAAGTTATAGCACTCAATGGCACGTACACAAAATATAAAACAATTTTGATGGAGAAAAAGGTAGTCCGCTCGACTATATACAATGGAGCCTCCCTGCCTGGTTTGTCGCTCTTTAGAGTATCTCACACAAGGCTGCGATGGCCTCTCTCTCTCACTGTTGGTCACTGATCCGGCCGCATCCCGTCCGCTGGGGAAAAGGGAGGAAGTGCATCGTTTCTCCGTTCGACGACGCCGAGGTAACATGTCCTGATTTGCGGTACACGCTGTTCTCTTTGACCAAGCTCCGACGTGGCAGGGCCTATGCCACCTGCTCACTGCCACAGTATGGGTAGATTCCGCCCACCGCGGCTCACCTAGTTACATCCCGACGACCACCAGGTACCCCCTCCGGCCTTGCTCCACTGCTCGTCTTCCCACGTTTCTGCATGTGGATCTTCCATAAATCTTTGCCCAAAACGTAGCTCGTCCGTCGTACTTTCCATATTGCAATCTCGTCCTTACACCGTTTTAGACAAACACAACCGTGTTGTACTTAGGACAAGGAATATGCTTCTTTTTTGTCATCACATGTGTCATCAACTGTTATTGGCCAGTAATTGTTTCCTTTCTACCTCTTTTTTGCAAATAGGGCTATCCATTTCACCTCGTTACTATTGTGACCTTTCGGTGAACTGCACAAATCACTTTTTTTTTAAGAGTGTTTTGTGTAGTTGTACTAAAATGTCACACAGGCAACGTCTCTACATTTCAGTGCGACTGCACAAAGGGAGATTGGTTTTGCTCTATCCTCATCCAACTCCGAGCCTAATCTTCTCCAACTAGTTAGTCTTAAGAGAGACGCAAAGGTGACCGGCTTCTATTTGTGTGTTTATTGTTTCATCAGCAATCCTCTATTATTGTAATCACACTTAATATCTTTGGAACAGGGACGCTCAGCTCTATTTTAGTGTAACTGCACAAAATGATCGGAATGTTGCATACTCCACACAGCTACTTTTTCCCAACATGCCTTGTTGATTTAGACAAAGCTGGGGGACATTGCTACCAATGAAAGCATGGATCAATTTTAATTTAACACCTTCTCACAACTCTGTCTTCAGTTGTGATGTAAATATTAGCTCTGATCTGCTAATAATTGACATGCATTAGCAAGGAAGTTAGTTTTTTATTGTTTCCGAAAGAGCATCGATGGCAAGACACACGAAACAAAAGCTGAAAGATCACACCATTGTACAATTTCATGTCGCTAGAAAATTATTTGTATAGTACGTCAATTATGTAAACAAATGATGGAAGCTTCATAGCATTGCCAGAAGCCTCTTCAGCATCCGGGTCCATGTGCCATGCACAAAATTATACTCCTTCGTTCCTAAATATTTGTCTTTTTACAAATTTCAAATGGGCATATTTTAGAGTGTAGATTCACTTATTTTGCTTCGTATGTGTACTCACTCCGTTCCTAAACACTCTATTCGTCTTTCTAGAGATTTCAACAAGTGACTACATATAGACCAAAATGAGTGAATTTATACTCTAAAATATGTCTATATACATCCGTATGCAGTAGTCCATTTGAATCTCTAACAAGACAAATATTTGAGTAGTCACTCGTTGAAATCTCTAGAAAGACAAATACTCCGGAGTATATTTAAGAACCGAGGGGGTCGTTTCGAAAAAAGAACTGAGGGGGTAGTGCACAACCGCATGGGAGACTCAGCCCGGTCATTGCGCCACATTAATAGTGAGTAATGAGCAGTCAAATCATAAGCCCCACCTTTCCCACTATAAGTTGCTTGGAATAAGCAACCATTAATATGCTCTTCTTTGAATCCGCTCATACTACTCCATCCGTCACTGTTTATAGAGCGCGCTTCAGAAAAAGAAAAAAATATGTGGGACCAAGGCGACTAGCGATCGGCCTGAAAAATAGCATTGGTAGTTATAGCATGGTGTCTATTACTACAAGGAATAATGCATACACACATGCATGCAATGCTTCCACCCCGGGTACACACATGCATGCACTTACTCCACTCCGTAGTAGTACATCGAGAGAAAATTGTGGACTTGATTGCGGTTACCACGCCCTAATTAATTGAGCATTAAACCAAACGCGTCTAAAGTCTCTCTGGTGGTGGAAATGCATTGAGAGAAATGCATCATAATGAAGCACGCCCTGTAAACTGTGTCGGAGGGAGGAGTAGTATGAAGGTGCAAAATGAAATACGCGTATGGCCAGTCGGTCAATGCACCTCCTCTTGGCATATCATTGACATGTGGGACAGGAGTGTGAGCAAACCGATCTCAATTGATGGCAAAGAGCCAACCCGCCGTTCCTTGAGAGAGACAAGGAGTGAGAACACACAGATGGGCTCGCACGGAGGCCAAGATATATTCGAGCATGGTTGGTTGATCGATATCATCATTACATGTTGGGCTACCGTTTTCCGCCCTTCTTCGGAATAAACGTGTAATTTATCAGAGATTAAAAAAAATAAGAGTACAGACGCTCCACCATGCGGTTCTAATAGTAGTACTACTCGTACTACTAAACCTTGCGCTTGGCTCTTCGCCTCTTCATGAAGTCGAACAATGATGGTACTTCGCATGTTGGGTACTACAGTGTATGCCTCTAACAATCTGACACCGAATGGACTGATGCATGTCCACTGAGGTTAGGTTGCATTAGTCAAAAGGCATAAGCGAGTGTCACCTTGTCCTGCATGCTTCTCCTCGTTCTGCGAGTTGACGGGACACACCAAAAAGTAGTGCTAGTCCGTACTCCCTCCTTTCCGGTTAATATGGCTTAATCTTTTTTGCGGGTAAATGAGAGAGCTTTATTCATATATAAGCATTCTTAGGACGATCCGCCAAGACACTGGTCACTAGGAAGCGAGGTACCCCGCAAAAAAAGAAGTGGGAAGCGAGGTGTTTCATCAAGCCATCTCTCGGCCACATTCAAAGTGCAGCAAGCACGGTTCGCACGAAGATGCGCCGCAAGGTTTGCTGACCTGTTTACATGCTGAATAACAAAAAAAGAGGAAATATACCGAGTGCTCCTATTTGTAACAGGATATGAGCCAGAATTAAGCAAGAATTGGGGCGAGTGTTCCATGCAATCAACTTCCATTATCACATGCGAGAACCCTTGAAGAGAACCAAATGTGTTGAAGATTGCTTTATCACATTTTAAAATTATAATAAGAGTGCAGGTACTCCTCCATCTGGTTCCTAGTACTACTAGTATAGTACATACTCCCTCCATTCCAAATTACTTGACTTTCATTTGTCTAGATACAAATGTATCTATACTTGTTTACTGTCTAGATACATCTGTATCTAGACAAATGGAGGTCAAGTAATTTGGAACGGAGGAAGTACCTCTATAGACTATAGTAGCAGTACTAGTACTACTAGTAAACTTTGCGCTTGGCTGTTCGCCTATTTGGGAAGTCAAACAATAATAGTACTAGTAGTATAGTGTATGCTTCTGGCAATCTGACACCAAATTAACTGTTGCACGTCCACCGCCTGAGCGAGGGATAGCTTGCATTAGTGAAAAGTTTCTCCTTGTGCTGCGAGCCACTGCGCGCAAGCTTCTCCCGTCCTGCAACCTTCTCCTCGTTCGGCAAGTTGACGGGACACAACAAAGTAATGCTAGTCCATACTGCCTCCTCTCCGGTTAATATGGATTAATTTCAAACGTGATAAATACACTATCTGTCACTGTATATTTGTAAAAATATGGTCAGTGGACTTCATAATATGCTCATTGCGCTCAATATATATATTTTCCGGTGTTTATACAGTCACTAGCTCACCCTGACTGAGTATGTGTGTGCATGCACGTGTAGGTTGAGCACTTGAGCGTGACCGTGTGTGTTCCATTCGCGTGCTCAGACATGCATGCATTAGGGCGTCGCACGCGTTTTTGTGTCCATGTGTACGTGTGACTGTTGCATACACGTAGGGGGGATACATGTAGGGGCCACGAAGGAGCAGTCAAATCACACAGTAAGTTAGTCAGAAGAAGCAACCATCATTTCACTCTTCAATGACACGTACGCAATATAAAATGGTTGATATGGGGAGAAAAATAAAACCACTATATATACACTAGCAGGAGCCTAAGCTACAACCTGCTTGCTTAGGTTGCTCTCTTCACAAGCATAGAACGACGAGCCTGATCCCGCAGCTGGGGGAAGGGAACAATGTTCTGAGTAGACGTGGTCGACATCGGCAAGGGAGAAAAGCCACAGTCGGTGCGTCCCAATTGGGGGTCACCGCGGTATGGGCCGATGCCGCGTCCCAACCGCCCTTCTAGCTACAGCCCGACATCCTAGGTAGTCCATCTTCCTTTTGGAGCCGGCTTGCTCCACTGCCGTAGCTCCATCTCCATGTCGATCTTTCTCTACTTCTACCGGCTTCTACTTGTGATGAGTTTATGTCTCATGAACTAGTGCCAGTACTATTATTCTAATCACACTTCTTCAATATCTTTGCCATCAGGGATGCTCAGGTCGATTTTAGTGGAACTGCACAAAAGCATCATATGATCCGAGGGTGCCGGCCGTCTTTCCTTCGACAGGTTCTACCTGGACAGGAAATTAAATCATGTTTAGGGTTTAGGGTTTAAGTCGTAGTGACCCCATCAGTAGTTTTTCTTTCGTACACTCTCTCACAACTTTTGTCCTTAGTTGTGAAGTAAATATTGGCTATGATCTGTGAATCATTGAGATGCATCAACATGTGTGTTAGTTTTCCTTTGTATTTGATGGAATGTTGTAACGGGGCAACCATGGAATAGGAATGAAAATGGAGTGGAAAGTTTCCATTTTTCCGGAGAAAAAATGGAAACGGAGAGAAACCAATGTTTCGTTTCGTTGGATCGCGCCATCGAGCAAAACCAACATTTAAATCACATCTGTCGTGTTCATGTCTCACGCTCCTCCACGGCTCGACCCCACATGGTTGCTCAGCATGCCACTCACCGCAAACCGAGTATACGATCTTTCCCGCCTGCTTGTCGATGGATCGCGCCATGGAGTACTAGCACTACTGGAAGAGATTGATGAGTTGGGGGAGGTCAGCTAGCTATAGCACGGACTCCCAAGAACTTTTTACATGCATGTTGTAGCCGGCTATTGCGACCTTTGAACATGGAGCAGTCGCATGCAGCAGGAAGCGGCGTGGGTGACGCTCTCTCGGCCAGCGCGCCGCTTCAATGCCGGCGCCAGTGAGAGGTCGCGTCCGCTCTGGCTGGGCATGAATGCGGCACTAACCGTTTCGGGCAGGAAGCACGCGCGGGTGATGAAGAGGGTTTGGGTTGTTCAGGTGCCACGGCCGGACGTCCGCAAACAAGAGATGTTGTACGTTAATATTGCTGCATATATAATTAACAACGTAAATAATGTGCCAGTTGGACAAATATGATTGGAGATGGAGATGGAAATGGAATTTTATGTAAACACGGATATGCATGTCTATGTTTGTGTGTGTGCGCGGGACGACTCTCGCAACCTGGAAGAGGGGGCGTGTTTTTGATCGAGTTTTCTTTCTTGTACGTTAAAAAATTGTCCGCCAGTTTTCGTTTCTTTTTTCCGGGAACGCGCCTATTCTATTTAAAACCACTACTATGGAGAGATTTTTTTACTCCATTATAGCCTCTTGTTTGATAGAGTTTCTCGCGTCTCGCTCTCTCACCCTCTCCATATCAAAACAAGATGACAGTGTCCACTCTATCTCTCTCCTCACCGGTGGTCACAGATCTGGCCGAATCCCGTCCACTGCGGGAGGTGAGGAGGTGCAGCATTGACATTGTCGCCGTTGGCGATGGAGGAAGTCGATGCGCACCATCCACTCGGAGCCTGATTTATGCCTCGGTGGAGGTATACATGTTGTTTCGACAAAAAAATACATGGTGGTTGTGCGGTCATTGTCCATACTGTGGTAGTACGATCACTGGTTAAATGAAGAAATGCTTTTTTTCTCGGGTATCCTGGTTTAGTTCCCATCAAGATAATTTTGATGCTTCTGTTTGTTGGTGAACTTTTCATTAATTCTTATTAACAATTGAGATGTTGTTTCTAATCTTGTAAAACAAAGTAACAACACTGTATCCTTTTTTACATTTTTGGGAACAATGATGCGTATCTCCATACCCGGGCATGTCTTCCTCAATTTTAGTGGAACTGCACAAAATTGGATGGCCATTGTTGTTCCGCCTCACTGTCCTCTGCCACGTGGTACTTCCTTCCTCGAGCTTGATTACTGAGAAGAAACAGACCACAATGAGGATTTGTCGAACTTCATAGGTGCCTCACCCAAACTTGATGCCAAATGGATGATGCATCACCACGATGACCTGTCGATGCTCATGGTTGCGTCAGCTGGTGAAGCTGATCGATTTTCAATGAAAAACAAGTTGTCTTCCATCAGTGCTCTTTGCTTGTTACGCACAAAGATGATATCCTTCGTCAGTTCACCTTGGTTGCATTGGAGACGCAGTCTTCTTTTACGTTGGTGCAATTTTATCACACCATTGGCTATGAACCAAATGTTTCCTCGAAGAAGGATCGACGTTGGTACTAAGAGCATAAGTTTTGTATTGATTTCTAAGCCTTCTCACAACTTTGTCTCCAGCTCCCCTGTAATTTTATTTGTCCAGCTATTAACTTTGATCTAAAAAATGGTGTGGACTAAAACCCGGATGGACGTAGTAGCCCTCCATTTTTATTTACTCCACATATTAGATTTGACTGAAGTCAAACTTTGTAATACTCTCAAACCTTTCCGATAATTGAAATTAAAATTCTTTATTTGTACACACTCTCACACGTTTCCGATAAATTTGGCGCATGTGTGGTTGTTCACTTAAGGGAGGGTAGTGTACCGCACATGAAGGACAGGAAGTGCGACCAGGACGCGTGGATCGTTAGTTCATCGGAAGTAGTAGTAGTTTTCTTCACTGTACGTTAAATAAAGAGTTTCATTTCATACTTACACAATTTAAAACGATTGTTATGGAGAGAATAAGAAAACCACTCCACTATATATTAGTCATATACACGAGAGTACTATATGGACACAGCCTCATTGGCTTAGTGCACATGCCTTTGGGTTTATGACAGGTGGGCCCAAAATGTGGCTGGCTCACCTGTCATACAACCAAAAGCAGTTGCAGTGAAGGCACCAGAGCTCAGTCCGTACTACAGTAGTATATATATAAGCTGGAGCCTCAGCGCTTGTTCACTAGGGTTTGCACTCTCCACACTCTCGCCACACTACACACACACATATATATACACGCTGGAGGCTCAACGTTCATTTGCTAGGGTTTGCTATATTCAATGTCCCTCTTCACCAGATCTAAGCAAGACTGTGTTGGCCTCTTGTCTCTCTCTCCCCCCTCACAGCTGGTGAAGGAGGCGTCCATATCCCATCGCACCGGGAAGGGGAGGAGGTGCAGCGTTCACTCTATCTCCTTCGGCGAGGGAGGCAATCCACTGCCGGCTGCGCTGTTTTCTTTCACCCAGCGCGTGTGCGGGAGGGCCACCGACCCCTTCTTCCTCGCTGTCGTACGTAGTGTGGGCAGATCCGGCCTCCCGCCGCACGCCTTGCCACATCCCGATGACCCTAAGGTATAAGTTTCTTTGAAACCGCCGTTGCTCTAGCTGCATGTGGATCTTTTTCGATCTGTAGTCGAATCTAGGTCTTGGTTCAAAGAGGAAAGAAGGGTGCGGTGGGCTGGAGCAAGAATCTAGGACGTGGTTCAATGAGGAAAGGAGGGACGGAAAGTAGTATAGACTGGCTATCCAGCCTCTTTGTTGGTCGAAAATGGAAAAAGGGGGTAACCCAGTACACACATCTGTAAGGAACCAATCTCTTTGTTGAAAAGGGAAAGAAACTGGGGGGTCGGGTAGTTTGTGCAGGACTAGATTTGCTGCCCTCACATAGGAAAAAGGTTCAAAGAGAACAAATATGGGACCAACGCATATATGCTGCTTAGCTACATACTCTACATCACCCATTTATACGTGTGGACGCACATGGTGCTGGCATGTCCCATACAACTATTTTGCTGTTGTTAATCTAAGAATGCCGCCAGAAAATTGAAGCAATGCCACTGTTAAAAGTAAATTACATTTTTAATGAATGTTGTTTTAAGAGAATGTCTCTTTTAATATGAATCGATGCAACCGTTTTAGAAATGCTACTATCCTACTTTGTTTTCCATCCAAGATAAGTTAGATGCTTCTTTCTGTCACCGTTTGTTTCATCCTCCTTTATCGGCCAGTAATTGATTCCTTTTTTGCCTCTGTTTAAACATGGATATCTATTCAACTTGTTGCTATTGCGACATTTTCCTTTGCTACGCGAAACACTTGTGCAACTGCACAAAACAAGATTGGATTTCCTATTCGTGTTGGCAGATTCATACATTATCTTGTGAGCGTCATGACAGGGTGGTACTTGCCGTCATCCACATGATCGTGCAGTGTGTTTTGAGATGCTGTGCTACTTGTATTGGTACTGTTTTAAATAAATGTTGAATTGAAGCTATTGTATTGCTCTCTTTTCCCATTACATAGTGAACAAAAATGGTACCAACCCAGACATGATGCTTGTTGCTTTGTTACAACAAACTCTGCATCACCCCCTTTATAAGTAGATGGAAGCACATGGTGTTGTTGTGCCCACTCTCCCTGGAACTGTTTATGCTTTTTGTTAATCTAGTGCCGCTAGTAAAATTAAGCAATGCCACTCTCAGAATTAACTGCTGAATCTTATTTCAAAACTGCAACACTTGTTAGGGATTAGCGGGATTACCATTTTTGTGGCCGCATGTTTCATCCTCCTTTATTAGCCAGTAATTGATTCCTTTTTGCCTTTGTTTAAACAGGGATATCTATTCAACTTGTTGCTATTGCAAAATTTTGCTTCGCTACGCGAAACACTTATGTTTTAAGAGTGTTTTCTGCAGTTCAACTTGAATGTCACACCGGCGACTTTGCTTAATTTTGGTGGAACTGCACACAAGGAGATCGGATTTTCATATACGTGTTGGGATTTCATTCAAATCCTCCTCCCGAGCTGTTTCAAATCTTGGTCAAGAAAGGTCAGTACCGACTTTCATCCACATGATGGTGCAGTGTGCTTTGAGATGTTGTGCTACTTGTATTGGTACTTTTTTGGATAAATGTTGAATTGAAGCTATTGAACTGTTGTCTTTTACCATTAAGAGAGCAAAAATTGTTCCAACCCAGACATGATGCTTGTTTCTTTGTTACAACAAAACTCTGCATCACCCCCTTTATAAGTAGATGGAAGCACATGCTGTTGTTGCGCCCACTCTCCCCTGGAACTGTTTATGCTTTTTGTTAATATAATGCTGCTGTTTAAATTAAGCAATGCCACTCTCACAATTAATTAACTACTGAATCTTAGTTCGAAACTGCAACACTTGTTAGGAATGGCACTATCCTGCTTTGTAGTTATTTCTACATGTTTAACCAAGGTATTGTTAAGATAATGTCTCTGTTAAAATGAATCAGTTGCATTGTTTTAGGAATGGTACTTTTGTACTTTGTCGTTCTTTATACATGTTGAAACAAGGCATTGTTAAGATAATGTCTCAGTCAATATGAATGAATCACACTGATGGAGAATTGCTACTCTCCTGCTTTGTTTCCCATTAAGATAAGGTAGATTAGTAGATGCTTTTCTTCTGGGAGTACAAGTCATCAACCGTTATTTCTCAGTAATTGTTTCCCTTATACCTATTGTTGCTTACAGGGATATCAAAATTAAAGCTCAGTTTTATTCCGACTTCGATTTTAGTTGAACTGCACAAAAGGAGCCAATGTGTCCAAGGCAAACTGCTGCATTACTGGGTCCAGTTGGTCGTTCCACTTTGCAGAAAGAAGCAGTCACTATTTGCGCTACATTACAGAAGGACTAACCAAGAAGCTTTACAGAGTATTATTAGACGCTGGTGACATGACTAGTTTGCAGAGAGCATTGGCAATTCTACAACATGTGGAGTGCACTGGGCAAAAAGTGCCCAAACAAGTACAAGAAGCTACGACAGGACTCCACGATCATAGGCATTACATATTTTGAATGGGAAAAGCTTGTCGTTAGCAAGAGGACGTTAGTTTAATATATTTGAATTGGAAAACCTTGTCAAAATTTGCTCATTGATGTTAGCCAGAAGACATGCATTTGATATTTTTGAGTGGGACGCCCTTGCTGTGAGCAGCGTTGATTGTTTTTTGCTATTCCTATGTTCAGTTTAGAAGTAAATAGTTACTCTGCTGAGATATTCCTATGTTAAGAGTTTGTTCTGAATATTGTCTATGTAATTCCAGGCCTTGTGTTTGATTGCAAAGTTGAGCTTGGAATGTTGTGGCATGCGGCATCACAAGCTGTTCACCGTGCCTCCTGAGAATAATGCTTCGTATTGTTTTGCATGTCGATCTAATGCCAGTGATTTGCTCGTTAACAAGATCATCCTCTTATGTTGTTTCCGTGCTTAAGAAGTTCATCGTCTTATGTTTCATTCATAGCCTATATGACAAGTCGGGTAGGTTAGACATCAAACCATATGATCTTCCGACCAACTCATGATATTAGGCCGTGATTGGATCATCGTTTTCCAACCAAAACCGCTTGCAAAATTGACGCTTGTAAATAAAAGCAGATGGTCTCGGGCGAAGCGCTTGGTTGGTCGATTTCGATTAGTAAAATATCGGAAGTACTTCACACACGATAAAAATGCTGAACGACACTCAGATGATTGCTAATCCAGCCGTTAGCTGTTGTTTCAGCCTTGCCCATGGATGGCATGATACGCACGTCGAGCATGTATCGGGTGGTAATGTCGTCCATATAGCAGTGCTCGTAAAATATACACTGGTCTCTCAAATTACATGCGTAACCCGCTGGTTTTACTTACAGACCTGAGGCCCTCGGTTTCATTACGCCTGTATTTTACGCGTTGTTTCCGATGACGAGTAAATTACACTTGTATGTTAATACATGTTTGAAATAAACCAGAGCTCCCAAGCGCGGCCTTACCGTTTCATGCCATCTCAGTTTCTCGAAGGTGCTCATAGGTGTCCGATGATCCTGGCTTCCTGAATGAGCAGCGGGCGCTGTATTAGACCATCCGTAGGGCCCGCGAGGCCCTCTCCGTCGTCCTTCGAGTTGTTGCGCTCGCCGTGGCGTCGAGCATTGTTAACATCGTCAACGAACATGAGGATTCAGGAGATGACTTCTTTTGACTGGATGACACTAGGGACCCACTAGGGCCATAGCCGTACATACGCAAGTGCCTCCTTATTAGGTACAACTATATTTTTTTGCTTCCTTCCAGTTTCCTGACATCACGGTCCCACACCATTGTCAACCTATGTAGTCAATATAAACGAGAGAATTGCACAAGGTGCGGCCGACAGCTGGGACCAAGCAGCTCGAGCAGTATTTGTGTTTTTGAGGCGTGAACACTGCAGAGTTTTTCTTGGCAATGATTTTGCTGTTGTTCAGAGGAGAGCAGGGTACTAACTGGGCGGGTTGTGGCCCGTCTAGCCCATGCCAGATATCCAGCCCAGATATTAATTTTTTCAAGATGAAAATGGCTAGCCCAGCTATACGTTTTTTTGAGGAATACCCAGGCAAGGTCAACTTGTTATTCTCCACCCCGCTGGGCTGCAAATCTTTCCTAAGAGGGATGCATTAGGCTTAACAGGAAAATGGGCTTTAAAAAATAATAAATGGGATGTAATTATAAAAACTGGGCAGTTACTATAAAAAATGCACCAAACCCAAAATTAGTTTGTAAAATATTATTTATGGATTTTGAAAATCTTAAATTTTCATTGTTGCGTGCGCAATGTTTTGTTGGATTTTTACATAACAAAAATTTATATTTAATCTGACTAGAAATTTCGGGATAAAAATATTTCGGATCCCATCAAAATGTGGGAAATTTTATTGAATTCTGTCTTCATCGGTTGGTTGAAATTATTAACCATTGTCCTAGCTAGAAAATGGGATGTACTTTTAACAAACTGTAAATGAGCTGTAGTAAATTCCATTAGAATTCAAAAATGGGCTGTACATTCTTACAAATCACAAATGGGCTATAAGTTCTCTGCCACACACTTGTGGGCCTACTAAGTTGACGCGTCCCCTAAAAAAATAAGTTGACGCGTATGCAAGGCTTTGTCAACTTATTATAGTCAACACACGGTTCTAGCAGCAGTGGCCGTTGGATGTCTATCCAACGGATGTCGTACTTCTTCTTCAATCTTGGATATTCTTAGCTTCGGCCGCCCAAAAAATGATTCCTCCCCTGACATCTGGGGCGCACCGTTTCGGAGGCTGACCTGTGGGACTACTAAGTTGGCGCGTACCAAGGGCTTTGTCAACTTAGTCAATATAAACGATTCTAGTTTCAGTGACCGTACGATGTCCATCCAACGGCCGTAGTGCTTCTTCAACCTCTGGTCTTCTTGCTCCAGCCGCCCAAAGCAGCGCCGGTCGTGCCGCCTGCTCCTGCCTCCCGTGGACGGCTGTACTGCCGCCGAGGCCTCACCGCCCCATACTACTCCCACCGCTGGCCAGGCCATCCCTCCACTCACCCACACCCCCATGGCAGCCTCACACCACAGGCGAACCAATGAACCCTCGTACTCCTCTCCGCGCGGGCTTCCACTACTGCATCTTCCCCGGCTCCGCATCGTCCCCTTCCTAGGCCTCGCTGTCGTCCACCGCCCTGGTGCTCTCGGCGCGGCGTGGTCAACATGGTCAACGGTCGACTTCCATCGGAAGAGTAATGTACGTGGAGAGGCTGACAGCTGGGTCCATGGCGGCCGCAAGGAAGTGCCTCCTTATTATGCACAAAATAATTATTCCTCCACCTGACAGCAGGGACCCACCGGACGGGCCACCTTATTTTGCAAAAAAACATTTCCCCCTGACTGCTAGGATCCACCGGACGGGCCACCGTATTTCGCAAAAAAACGTTCCCCCCGCTGTCAGCTCGGACCCACGGAAGTGCCTCCTTATTACACAAAAAAATGAATACTCCCCCTGATAGCTGGGACCGTATTTCACGAAAAAAACATTTCCCCCTGACTGCTGGGACCCACCAGCTACATCTTCGCACGCAAGGAAGCGCGTCCGGGCAAAAAAAATGATTCGCCCCCCTGACTGCTGGGACCCACCAGCTACATCTTCGCACGCAAGGGAGTGCCTGACAGTCGGGACCCACCTGGTCGAAGCGTACATAACATTGTCATTCTGGTCGCGAACATGTACGTACATATATACTGGTCTTAGTAGAGGCGCGCACGTGTCTTAGTAGAGGCGCGCATGTAGCATGTACATGTACGTACAGCGGCCAATGTGCAAGAAAGAAAATATGGCCACATACGTACATACGGGCGGGGTCTCGAACGCCTACTCGTGCATACGTACGGCCAGGGCTCGTGTACATGGCTGGGTCGAAACAGAGAAATAGCGTCATCGTCATGTTCATGGGGAGCCAACCGGCTGGGTCAGAACGAAATGCGTCGTCGTGTTCATCGGGAGGGCTTGGACGGAACGTGCGATGGAAACGAGGCCTGGCGTACCGCAGGACGGAGGAAACGGCCTTGTGTTCGACCAACCACATTCGAAACGGGATCCTGTTCATCGGGAGGGGTCTGGCGTACCGCAAAACGGAGGAAACGGATCTCCTACGGTCGAAACGGGGGTCCTGTTGATCGGGAGGGGTGTGGCGTACCGCAAAACAAATGAAACGGACTTGTGTTGGAGCGCTACGGTCGAAACGTGGGTCCTGTTCATCAGGAGGGGTGTGGCGTACCACAAAACGGGACTCCACGGCTACTGTTCATCTCCACCGTCGACCACCTCCAGCCTCCACGGGATACTGTTCATCCACCGTCGACCTCCTCCAGCCTCCACGGGCTCCTGTTCATCCAGCCTCCATCGTGCGCTACTCCACCGGCTACTGTTCAACCACCCCTCCACGGGCTCCTGTTCAATCACTCCTCCACTGTCTACTGTTCATCCCCCCTCCACCGTCTACTGTTCATCCAGCCCTCCATGGGGTCATCCTGTTCATCCAGCCTCCACGAGGTCTTGTTCACCCAGCCCCAACCGACTCGATCGATCGAGGTCCTGTTCATCCAGAGGCAACGCCATGGGGTCCTGTTCATCCACCCCCACCGCTCACTGTTCATCCAAACCCTACCGCAACACTCACTGTTCATCAAGAGGCAGCATCGATCGGCTTCAGTTAGTAGCAGTAGCAAAGGAATCGCTCAATCGGGTTCAGTTAACAGTCATCGATCGATCGCTCAGATTCAGTAACGCATAGCCTGCAGTGCAATCGCTCGGGTTCAGTTAGAGCCCAACGCCTTGCTCGGGTTCAGTTAGAGCCAACGCCTCGCACACATGCGCGTACGTGTACGAGAGAAACGCACATCGCTCGGCCCCGACCTCCCACCGTAACCGGGAACTCGCCGAAATTTTCCTCGCCCTCGCTTCTACCACGTTTTTTCTGTCATGGACGTCCCAAAGAATGTCATGTAGCTGCGTCTCTGGCCCTCCCAGGACAAAAAGCCCATTTTCTGTCATGATTTTTTGTCGTAGAAGTAGGAGCCCACCACATCTATGATGATACCGGGTTTTGTCACAATTATCGTCATAGAAGTGTCATAAGTATGATAGAAATTTTTTTCGTTCGGCCCAAAATGTCACGGATGTGTCTTTTTTTGTAGTGGAAGAGGAAAGCCCTTCCCTCCTACAGGGGGGAGAAATAAGAGAACGACCTCCACGCGTTTGGAGGCCGAAGCATCCAAGAAGGGGAAAGCTTCCCTTCCGGACAGCTCCACCGCAGCCACCGACAGCAGCTCGGAGTGGCAACCCAGGGACAAGCCCCTGGCCAAATCGTGAGTATCCGGACACATTTGTATATCCGGACTTTCTATTTTATTGTTTTGTCATGTTTGAATCATGTATTTGCAGTCTGGCTCGGTCCAACCTCGAGCAGTCCTTACCTTCGGAGGACTCGCGATGGACAGCGGGACCATTCCCTCGGCCTCCTCTCCCAAGGACATGTGTGACACCGAGGCATCATGCCGAAGGATCCCAGGTCTGGGAGAGAACCTAGAGGTTGTCAGGGAGGCGCCGGAGGGTGAGGCCTCGGCGGCCGGACACATGGGGGAGCAAGCCCCAATGGAGACTGACGATGGGGGCCATATCCAATTCGGCCCCCAACCGAATACAATTCCGGAGACCCATACAGCTTCGGAATCAGGCAAGCAACCCTATTTGAAAGAGGAAGGTGCGCCTACTCCGCCGGTGACCTCTGTCCATCTAGAGGCACCGGATAGTTTGCTGGAAGCGCTGCAAGGTGCTTCCATTATTGACGAACACCGTACCTCTTATCGGTATGGTGATTGAGAGGGTACACTCCGTGAAAAGCGGACTGACTGAAGCATGCACGAGCCTTCTTACAGGCTTTTAGGTAAGCAACGCAAAAAAAGAGTGTCACTGTATAGACAGTAGCCCCTAATACTCTATCCGGTGTTCGGAAAGAAAAACCGAACAGAGGATCAAATAATTTTGCAGGAGACTAATCTAAAATGTCTATGTGAATAAGTAGGCGCCGCTGCTGGCTGCGACCTCTCACACCGCGGAAGTCTCCAGATTGAAGCAGAGTTTGGAACGGGCCGAGGAAGAGCTCGGCCGCGTGAAGAAGCAGTTGGAGGACAGTCAAGGTATGCAGTAACCTTATCTAATTTCAGATATAATGAATAATTTTGTTCTGACTAAGGTGTCATGATTTTTATTAGGAGCCACGACCGAAGTAGAGGCCCTCAAGAATGCGCTGGCCGAGGCCGAGGACAAAGCAGCCAAGGAAAAAGCCGCACCCAAAAAGCATGAGGCCTGGGTCAAAGAGGTCCAGCAAGAGCTCCAGGATGCTGTCAAGAAGTGTGATTCCTTGGAACGCAACATTACGGATCAAGAATTCGAACTTGCCAAGGCCCGCTAGAGTGCACAAGATGCCCGAGCCGAAGCCCAGGGCACCCTCCAGGAAATCCAGGTGGCCAAGAAGATCGCGGCGGGTAAGGCTTTTGTAATGCAGAGCAAATATGTGAAGGAAATGTCCTCTTACTGACCCGGATTTGGAGTTCTCCAGGGGCGTTTGCGGATCTGCCGTGCAGCGTGTCAGATGCTATAGAATTCTGCCGGGTCGAAGAGGGGAGATCTACGGAGAAGCTATTCTGGTTGCAATACCTTGCGCTAGAACATCTAGTGCTCTTTAGCGACCAGCTGAAACATCTGGTCAAGCTGCATAGGGCGGCCGAACTAGCCATGAAGGATTTGATAATCCGGCTATGGCCTACCGAAACCATTCCCAGCAGCTACTTCGGACTCGTGAAGCGGCTGGTCGGTGCCTACCCTCGGCTTAAAGCCATTAAGTGGTCGATCTGCATTGAAGGTGCGCGGATGGCCTTCGTCCGCGCTAATATGCACTGGGCGAAGATGGATGCCACGAAGCTGATGACCGAAGGACCACCCGCGGGCAAGGAACACTGCAAACCCAAACTGTATTTTGATAGTGTGTTGGAGGGGTCCCGCCTTGTGGTCGAACAATGCACCAAGGATATAATCTTTGAGTGAATATGCGCATGTGATCCGTTCCTGTAATATAAAACAGAGCCGTTTTTGTAAGATGATATTTGTTATTTTAAAATTTACCTCTTGTGCGGCGGATTTTGTTATATCTGAGAGTTGGCCAGTCGTCGGCTTCAGCCCCCACGTAGGCAGTACGGGGGTGTTCGGAATGAATCTAAACACTCTTTATCCAAATTTTTGGTCCTTTAAGGAGGTGTTTAGAGCAACGATCTAGGCAATCGGACTATGTGACTTTATCACCCTCACTTAGCCATAGGAGTTTGACAATAAAATTTAGGCGCAACCCCTAGTGTTCGTAAATTCGAACTTGGGGTGCTGCAAACACCTGATCAGATAAAAAACCAATCCATCGCATAATGCGTAAAAAATCGCTAAGGATTTGTAACCTTTCGAGACAGCTGACCAACTCTCGCCGCATCATGATAGTTAGTTCTCGGCTTTCTCTACTGAGGTGCTCATCTGGAAGAACCAGGACACAATTGCAGTAGTTCTCCCTTTACTACCCTAGCTGATATAGCGGAACGTAGGGTAGCAAGCACAGGAGCTGGGCAACCCAACTATTGACCCAAGACATGATTCGGAGCCGATGCATATAATGCTACAATTCGGGGTGCCGAACTACCATAAAAGTGTTCAGACTTTCTTGTCGTATTATGGAGCATAATGAAGCTCCTGGCGCATTAAGGTGTACCATAGTGTACAGGTGCAATTGATAAGAATATCAAGAAAAAAGAAAAAATCAAGCAATAAGCTGGTGCGTCAAGAATTGAACAACAAACCATTTTCCATTATAATATTACTAATACATCAAAGCGTATTTGTACAAGTAGTGTGATAAGCAATAGCTATTTAACATGCCTCCACCAAGTTAGAGCTGCGTGCGTGTCCTTAAAGCAGGTATAATGATCATTAACAGACACCACCTGGAAGTTCCCATGTACGTCAAAGCTTCTTGTCGTCTTGGTATGTCCGTCCTTTGATAGGTCCGACGATCAGGCTACCAGAAAAGGCTTGGGGAGGAAAGGTACCTGAAAAGAAAAAGAAAAAAGTATGCGGGTCCAGGAGCGGTTGAGCCATATAGTGGACCACGATCTAGCTGTGCCTCCGTCTATGCCCATGGTATTTTTAGTGCATAGTTATATATGCGCGGTACAAATGCCGCTGTTTGTACAGGACTGGGATGGAGGCCGAATTGCTAGTCAAGCTCTTGACGAACTGGACCATCCTGTTGTGGAGTAGTTCGGACTCGTTTGACAGTGTCCGAGAACTTGGCCGCCGTATTGCGGTTATGCCTGAGAAGGCCGCTCTGTACTTCTGTTGCAAGGGCTGCGGTGTGCTTCTCGGTACGGAGGGAGCGTTCCGTGTTTCGATTGACTATTATAACGCCGTGTGGCCCGGGCATCTTAAGCTTGAGGTAGGCATAGTGCGGTACTGCATTGATTCGAGCAAATGCAGTTCGTCAGAGTAGTGCATGATAGCCACTATGGAAGGGGACGATATCAAAGATCAATTCTTCGCTTCAGAAATTATCCGAAGACCACTTCCAGTGTGATTGAGCCCGTACAGCAGGCCTCTACACATGGTATGACACCTTTAAAGGTGTTTTTTGTGGGCTTGATCTTGGAAGGATGATACCCATATTGCGCACTGTATCCTGATAGAGCAGGTTCAGGCTGCTGCCACCGTCCATGATGACTCGAGTAAGGTGGAATCCATCAATGATTGGGTCAAGGACCAATGCGGCTGAACCGCCATGATGGGTACTAGTTGGATGGTCCCTGTGATCGAAGGTGATCGGGCAGGAAGACCATGGGTTGAATTTTGGGGCGACTGGCTCCATCGCGTAGACGTCCCCGAGTGCGCGCTTGTGCTCCCTCTTGGGGATATGGGTAGCGTACATCATATTCACCATTTTAACTTGAGGGGGAAACTTCTTCTATCCCCCTATGTTCGTTGGCCTGGGTTCCTTGTCATCGTCCTTGCTTTGCGACCCCTTCTCCTTGTTCTCGGCATTTAACTTGCCGGCCTGTTTGAAGACCTAACATTCTCTGTTGGTATGATTGGCTGGTTTACCAGGAGTGCCGTGGATTTGACATGGACGATCGAGTATGCGGTCCAAACTTGACGGGCCCGAATTGTTTCTCTTAAATGGCTTCTTCTGCTGACCGGACTTAGAGCCACTGAATCCAGCATTGACAACCGTGTCTCCGACGTTGACAACCGTGTCTTCGGTGTTGTCGCCATTATTTCGATGCTTGTGTCTGTTGCGTCGGGGCTTGCCGTTGCTGTTCCTGGCTTCAGAAGTGCCGGGTTCGCCTGTGTTGTTATTGCTATGAGCTAGCCAACTATCTTCGCCCACACAAAAGTGGGTCATGAGTGCCATGAGGGCCACCATGGACTTCGGCTTTTCTTGGCCGAGGTGTCGGGCGAGCCATTTGTCACAAATGCTATGTTTAAAGGCCGCTAAGGCTTCAGCATCTAGACAGTCGATGATCTGGTTCTTTTTAGTTAAGAACCTAGTCTAGAATTTCCTGGCTGACTCTCTGGGCTGTTGAATTATGTGACTTAAGTCGCCGGCATACGGAGGTCGAACGTATGTGCCTTGAAAGTTGTCGAGGAAAGCATCCTCCAAGTCCTCCCAGCTGCCAATGGAGTTTTCGGGCAGGCTGTTCAACCAGTACCTGGCTGGTCCCTTGAGTTTGAGTGGGAGGTATTTGATGGCATGAAGATCATCACCGCGGGCCATGTGAATATGGAGAAGAAAATCCTCGATCCATACCGCGGGGTCTGTTGAGCCATCATATGATTTGATGTTCATGGGTTTAGACCCTTTTGGGAATTCATGTCCCATTACTTCGCCAGTGAAGCAAAGTGGGTGTGCGACGCTTCTATATTGGGCCAAGTCGTGACGTAGCTCGAATGGAGTTTGTGTGCGGTTTTCGGCCCGGACGTGGTTTTGTTTGTCATGTTCAGCCGGATAGCCATCATCGCGCATCAGGGTACGCCCCCGCGATCCATAGATTGATCTTGTCTGACCTGCTGTATTTTCCAAGTTGTGCCGCAGGTCATGTGTGTATTCCCGAGCTGTTGTATTTCCATTTCTACAGCGAGGTAGTGCGGGATGGTGTTCGGCTCGAGGTGTCGCTTTGTCTCGGCCACGTTGTGGTCGGTTAGACGCATTATGCCTTGGTAGGACGGGCTCCGTCACCTCGTCATTGAACTGTGGTAGGAGTTTCCGCTTCGGGTAGCTTTTGGTTATGCGCTCGAGGCCATATTCCTCGGTTGCCAGGATAGCAGTCCATCTTTCATTGAGCAGATCTTGATCAGCTTGAAGCTGCTACTGCTTTTGTTTTAGGCTCCTTGCAGTGGCTATTAGTCGGTGCTTAAAGCGCTCCTGCTCGATGGTCTCCTCAGGCATGATAAAGTCTTCGTCGCCGAGGGTCACCTCGTCCTTGGAGAGCGGAGGGTAATTATTGTCCTCTGCGTCTTCATTCATCACCTGTTCATCAGGGCTAGCTTGCCCGTCCTCCCGTTCGTCCTATTTGGAGGTTGGCTCAATGCGGTCTTCATTGTCTTCGGCGTTGTCCGGAGTATTGTTTTCTCCTGTGATGGTGTTGCTGTTTACTACGGCGTGGCTTAGAGCGGCGCCGCTGACGTCGATGCTTTGGCTGCATCTCAGGAGGTTTATCCTCGACTGGATTTTCATTGTCGCCGTTGTTCTCTTTGGGTGTATCCACCATGTATATGTCGTACAAGGAGGTGGCTGTCCAACGCCCTATAGGCGGTGGTTCCTGTCCCTCTCCGACATCGTCGTCCATACCGTCGATGTCTTCAGAGTCGAAATCAAGCATGTCGGTTAAGTCGTCGACAGTAGCTATCAAGTGGGTGGTGGGTGGGAAACAAAGTTCTTCATCGTCCGCTTCCCACTCAAGCCAAACATAGTTCGGCCGAGAGTCTCCTGACAAGGAGAGGGATTTCAACGAGTTTAACACTTAACCTAGAGGTGAGTGCTGGAAGATGTCTGCGGAGCTGAACTCCAAGATCGGCGCCCAATCAGGTTCGATGGACGCGGATGTACGCAGTCCGGAACCTATGGTCGGAGGTGAGTCCGAGGTTCTGGTGACACAAGCCCAGCTCGATGTTGGGTCTATGTGTGGCTCGAGCGCCGCTGAGTCTACGGCTTCCGAGGCGGGGTTAAGCTTCCCGTCTTCGAACGACACGGTCTGCTCCAGATCTAGGGCCAAAGCAGTTACAGGAGCTATCTCCTGAGCATGGCCAGATGACAAATTTAGGTCATGTTCATCGTGGTGGGAGGGGACAGCCGTCATGGGCTCGAATCCATCGAAGATAAAGTCTCCACGGATATCGGCCACAAAATTTAGGCTTCCAAATCTGACCTGATGGCTAGGGGCGTAGCTATCGGTCTGCTCTAGATGGCAAAGCGAGTTGGCCCGTAGTGCGAAGCCGCCGAATACAAAGATCTGTCCGGGGAGGAAGATCTCCCCTTGGACTGCGTTGTTGTAGATGATTGATGGAGCCATCAAGCCTTCTGGTGATGATGCAGTGGAACTCTCAATGAAAGCACCAATGTCAGTGTCAAAATCGGCAGATCTCGGGTAGGGGGTCCCGAACTGTGCGTCTAAGGCTAATGGTAATAGGAGGCGGGGGACACAATGTTTACCCAGGTTCGGGCCCTCTCTATGGAGGTAATACCCTACTTCCTGCTTGATTGATCTTGATGAATATGAGTATTACAAGAGTTGATCTACCACGAGATCGTAATGGCTAAACCCTAGAATCCTAGCCTATGAGTATGATTGTTCTCTTCCTATGGACTAAACCCTCCGGTTTATATAGACACCGGAGGGGGCTAGGGTTACACAAAGTCGGTTACAGAGAAAGGAATCTACATATCCGAATCGCCAAGCTTGCCGTCAATGCAAAGGAGAGTCCCATCCGGACACGGGAAGAAGTCTTCTATCTTGTATCTTCATAGCCCAACAGTCCGACATATGTATATATTCCGGCTATCCGAGGACCCCTTAATCCAGGACTCCCTCAAGGGGCTCCTTTATATGAGTGCAAACTGCATTGCATTCACATCGTGCTGCCTTTTTTTCCCAGTCCTCCTCCCATTACTTCCCTCGTGCATTCATGATGCTAACTGAAGGAGGATGCATCATTGGCCATTCAACATTTCGGGAACCGCTACCCTCTCCCTCGTCTGCATTAAAGCCGTATCGGGAAGTGTGCCACCCACTATCAAATCGAATAGTACCGTGCCGCCCACTGCACGCCCAGCTGAACACACCTCCTCGCCTCCATCTATGCTTAATTACTGAATCTATGCTTAATTACTAATTTTTAGTTGCATAAATTAGATACTGCTAGTGATTTTTAGCTTCATATTTTGACAAATCACAGTGTTACAAGGTTGACAAATGGCAATGTTACTAGATCAACAAATGTCAATCTTTCCAGTTTGACAAATGGCAACATACCCAATATGACAGATGCAAATCTTACCAAATTGTTTGTAAGTGGTTGCACACGGGTCATCCAAAATAACCATTTGCATTGAAGAGATCCACAAATCCGGCTCTCACTTTGCATACGGGTGTTCTATCTAAAACGTTTGCGATCAAGAGCCATTAAAACCTATAGCCATTAAAACCAAGACATGTGGCGTCACGTGAATGGTTAAAATTTGAATTATGCACATAAATGCATCGAAAACTCAATTAATGCATAAAAATGTCCAAACGAACCCCAAAAAATCCCAATTGACACAACACTCATGTTGTTCTATGTTGACACGAGAAAAAAATTTGAAAGCAATAAGAGGCAATGGATATTGTTTCGTCCCCAAAGGTGGGACGTTCCCTACCGAAACCATCATGCTTGTTGTGAGAAGCTCTGGTTTGTGAGAAGCATATACCCAAACCTACCGCAAATGGGACAAAAAATTTACCACGGCATGTTGATGCCACTCCATGATAGCATGCCAAGTTTCTTGATTTTTGACGAATTTTGGATTTACTAGAATTTAAAAACCAGGTATCTTAATGTTTGTGCCCGAGTGATGGTGGCAGGGTGTTCGACATTCATTCCTATTTCTTGCATGGGACCTAAGCATGCAACCAAGGACACATATTTGAGTTTTCAACCAATTTATATGCATTTGAGCATGTGCATGTAGTTCAAATTTGAATTATGCACATAAATGCATTGAGAAACTCAATTAATGCATAAAAATGTCCAAATGAACCCCGAAAAGTCCCAAAAATTGACACAACACTCCTATTGTTCTACGTTGACATGGGAATTTTTTTGAAAGCA
Source organism: Triticum aestivum (assembly GCF_018294505.1). NCBI lineage: Eukaryota > Viridiplantae > Streptophyta > Magnoliopsida > Poales > Poaceae > Triticum > Triticum aestivum. Next base: position 471,496,591 of record NC_057795.1, on the reverse strand, counting down.
ATAAGAGGCAATGGATATTGTTTCGTCCCCAAAGGTGGGAAGTTCCTTACCGAAACCATCAGGCTTGCTATGAGAAGCTCTGGTTTGTGAGAAGCATATCCCCAAACCTGCCCCAAATGGGACAAAAAATTTAGCACGTCATGTTGATGCCGCTCCATGATAGCATGCCAAGTTTCATGAATTTTAGACGAGTTTTGGATTTACTAGAATTTAGAAACCAGGTATGTCAATGTTTGCAGTCGAGTGACGGTGGCAGGGTGTTTGACATTCATTCCCATTTCTTGCATGGGACCTAATTAAGCATGCAACCAAGTACACAAATTCGAATTTTCAACCAATTTATATGCATTAGAGCATGTGCCTGTAGTTCACATTTGAATTATGCACATGAATGCGTATAAACACAGTTAATGTATAAAAATGTTGAAGAGAACCCCCAAAAATCCCAAAAATTGACACAACACTCCTGTTGTTCTATGTTGACACTAGGAAAAAAAAATTGAAATCGAGAAGAGGCAATGGATATCGTTTCGTCCAGAAATGTGAAATGTTCCCTACCGAAACCATCGGGCTTGTTGTGAGAAGCTCTGGTTTGTGAGAAGCATATCCCCAAACCTGCCCCAAATGGGATAAAACATTTACCACGGCATGTTGATGCTCCTGCATGTCAGCATGCCAAGTTTCATGAATTTCACATGAGCTTTGCATTTACTATAATTTAAAAACCAGGTATCTCAATGTTTGTGGCCGAGTGATGGTGGCAGGGTGTTTGACATTCATTCTCATTTCTTGCATGGGACCTAAGCATGCAACCAAGGACACATATTGGAATTTTCAACTAATTTATATGCATTAGAGAGTGTGCATGTAGTTCAAATTTGAATTATGCACATGAATGCATAGAAAACTCAGTTAATGTATAAACATTTCCAAGCAAACCCTGAAAATCCCAAAAATTGACACAACACTCTTGTTGTTCTATATTGACACTAGGAAAAAAATTGAAATCAAGAAGAGGCAACGGATATCGTTTCGTCTAGAAAGGTGAAACATTCCCTACTGAAACCATCACACTTGTTGTGAGAATCTCTGGTTTATGAGAAGCTTATAGCCAAACCTGCCCCAAATGGGACAAAAATTTAGCATGTCATGTTGATGCCTCTCCATGATAGCATGCCAAGTTTCATGAATTTTGGATGACTCCTGGATTTACTAGAATTACAAAAGAAGTACGTCAATGTTTGCTGGAGAGCCACGGTGCCGTGTTGTTCGAAATTCATCCCCATTTCTTGCATGCGACATAAGCATAAACCCATGGACACATATATGATTTTATAACCCATGTTGGTGCACCAGAGCATGTGCATGTAGTTTAATTTTGAATTGTGCACCTGAAATGGCTAGAAAACCAATTTAATGTATAAAATGTCCAAACAAACCCTGAATAATTCCAATTCTTTTACGACACACATATAGTTGCATGTTGACTGCAGATAAAAGGTCTAGCAATTCAAACACCATCCATTGCCGCTGTGACCCCATTATGTAATTCATATCAAGAAGAATAATCAAGTAGATCCCACACAGCTTATTATAACCAACCATGTGAGATGTAGCACAAAATATCTTGGAGCATCGTCGGAGTATTGTACACATTACACCTTATGCGAGAATGTGCGACGGCTACAATCCACAACCCGCTCTAAATAAGGGACCGTGTCTGATGACACTTTGCGCGCCAGTTTTTTGCTGAAGCGATTCCAAATTTTTGGCTTCCATGGAAATATCTACCTCCCCGCCCCATCCCCCTTACAAAAAGCCACATTTCCCCTATTTCCGCCTTCCTTTCGAAGTTGAAACCTTCACTCCTTGCTTGCAGCGCCGCCTCCTCGCCGGCGTCCCTCCTTTAGGCTGTTCGGCCTCTCCTATCCAGGAAGGTAATCTGCACCCGACCCCCATCCTCCTCCTCCTTCCTCATCACACATGCCCCAACCGCCGGCGCGAGTGTGACACCTTCCAACCAAATCATGGACCAGTCCACCAAATAAGCACCACCCTAAGCCATGGTGCACGCAGTATAGCCAGGATCTCAAGGAGCATTTGGCAGCGGAGAAGCAAATCGCGGCCGCACGCGCAGATGAGGTCGCGATGGCTTCCATTCATGCCGATCCCCAGATCTTGGAGGAGCACCTCGCTGTCGAGGCCACTGTCGATGCCTCGTGCACCGACGCCGCGACACAGTTGGCTGCTTTAAACGACAGTTTGTGGCGTTTTTTCGAGGCCACCGTCGGTGCCTTCGACAAAGACTACGAGGTGTTTTCTCAGCATGCACGTGCTTACCTCATCTCGAGAGCCAGCAGGTTGGTTCCCAGAGCGGCTCAAGAAACTCACCACTACGATGAGGGCACCCACGATGTGGAGGCCTCGCCCTCTTCCATGTCCAAGGAGCCAATCATCATTGATATCTCCGACAATGAGTAGCTTGTCTTATTAGCTCACTATAAGGACCCATGTTCAGTTTGCTAGCTACTGACTTTCCTTAACAAATTCTAGTGAATTGTGCTATCTACTTTTACCATGCAATCTTCTGCTCTAGTGTATATGTTCTATATATCATGCAATGTGGTGTTTAGTTAACTGTTTGGTTCAATTCTACAAATGTGATGTTCAATTCTTTAGGGTGCAATTTTCCAAGTTGTCAAGCATGCTTGATTTGGTTAACTATCTGATCTTCTATTAGTAGTATGTTATATTGTGCAATGTGGTGCTCAGTTAACATTTGGTTCATTTGTTGTGGTGTTTAGTTAACTGTTTGGTTCAATTCTGCAATGCGATGTTCAATTGTTGTATGTGCATTCTATTATTGTATACCATGTGAGAAATAAATCGAATTTGGCTATACTAAATACATGAGAAACAAATACAATTGCTATATTTCCAAGTTGTTAAGCATGCCTGGTTTGGTTAACTGTCTGATCTTCTATTAGGAGTATGTTATATTGTGCAATGTGGTGCTCAGTTAACGTTTGGTTCATTTGTTGTGGTGTTTAGTTAACTGCTTGGTTCAATTCTGTAATGCAATGTTCAATTGTTGTGGCTGCATTCTGTTATTGTATACCATGTGGGGAATAAATCGAATTTGGCTGCACTTAATACATGAGAAACATATACAAGTGCTATATTTCCTAGTTCTTAGGGCCAGTTCTTTTGACGGCTTAAAAAATAAGCCGTCTCCTCCCCAGCTTTCTCCATAAGCCACCTCCTTCATTCATTGGGGCTTCTGAACTAGTTATAGGATAACTAATTTAGAAGTGTCAAAAAATTTAGGGAGCAACTTATTTTTTAAGCTGGGGAGGGGTGGCTTATTTTTTAAGCCGCCCAAAAGAACCGGCCCTTAATCATGCTTGGTTTGGATAAATGGATTTTCCATGTGTCTTGAATTAATCTGATGAATCTGCAATGTGCTCATTTTTCATCAACATATTTTCTAGAACACTATATAGTGTGCCAATAGCTTCAAATATTAGTCGTTGGATATGCCCATCCAATGATCAAGAGATGCCAAATCCGAGCATTATCATCCGTTGGATATAGTTTTTAACTCATAGGATACTGCCATGTGGCCTTCTAATTGAAAACCCAACTCTACCATCTCATGTGTTCTAGAATTATCTATGCACATGCTTATCTGATACTCTAATAAAAATAGGCTAGAACAATCTTGATTCTAGAGAGGTAAGAACCAAGTCGGATCTTGTCCAATACAATTCTAGAAAATGAAATACATATTCAAATGTATTTTTCCATGATATATATATATATATATATATATATATATATATATATTTAAATGACATGCAAAGCACGTACAATTTACTAGTACTGATAGCATGCGAACCCTTACTTAACTTGATGACTAACTACCTTATATGTGTTGCAGGGAAACAATGGGAAGCACTGAGGTTTACAAGATGGTACTAACTATTATACCTTGCCTTTTTGTATTCCTTTGCCCCATTTCCAATATAGAGAAGATATTTATGCACATCCTTGTTTTCAGGCCTTTCCAAAGCAGTTCACTGATGATTACCTCTCAAACCACCTCTATGGTCAGGAGGCAAGGAAAGTTTTCATACGACACCCACGGTTCAATATTGATGTGTTCCTGAAGAGGATGAAGGATGGATAGTCAATCATCCACAGACACTGGCCAAAGTTGCAAAGACCTTCAACATGAATGAAGGCTCAATATTCGCCTTCCACTTCAGCAGTTTTCCAGATGAGATGCATATGTCTATGTATCGTCTATGAAGCTAATTTCGAAAGGTTCTAGATGTTGCATGTGAAACTTGGTGCTGGTGCAGTTGTGTAATGGGGTAGCTGAGTGCTGAAGCTATATCATGTTGTACTCGGATGCATTTCAATTATGAATTCCTTCTTCCTTAATATAGAAATGAAATATATTATGTGTTTAATATGAATGTCAATTAGATTAATAAATGGATTATTAATAATAGGGAAATTAGCCTGCTAATTGGCCAATTAGCCTGCTAATTGAGTTCTCCTAGTGCAAACGATTATTGAGAAAGCACCATGGGCGATGACCTTAGGAAACACACACAGTTTCTAGGAATAAACCGTGTTGGATCAATGAACAATCAAACATGACATTCTTTTGAAAACTGTTTGCATTACGCCACCTTGCGCAAATGTTTTCCTTGGAGTGACTATGTGGGATGTATATACGAACCGAAACGTTTAGCGGGGACAGACTGTGTGGGATGTACTTACAACTGGAAACGATTTCGCCTGTATAATTATATTCTTTAGCACTACTGTATGTATAACTGTATTTGGTCAGTCGTAGGTCGCACACGACCTCATTTTGCCGAGTGTGTGTGCCAGGAGGGCATATCTCTGATGATTTCTGGGTCGTGTGGGAAGGACCCCCCTATCGCGGTCACTCACTAGGTGACGGTTTCGAACACCGTCGTGGAAAGGGGTTAAAAACCGTTTGTATATCACCGACGCGTACAAGTGACAGACTTCTCCAAAAGTCTGTATAAAACCATATGCTTTGGTCACTTCATCAAAGCGTATATTCCAACTCCGAGATGCTTGCACCAGTCCATAAATGGATCACTAGAGCTTGCACACTTTCTTAGCACCTTTAGGATCGACAAAACCTTCTGGTTGCATCATATACAACTCTTCTTTAAGAATCCATTAATGAATGTAGTTTTGACATCCATTTGCCAAATTTCATAATTATAAAATGCAGCAATTGCTAACATGATTCGGACAGACTTAAGCATCGCTATGGGTGAGAAAGTCTCCTTGTAACCAACTCCTTGAACTTGTCGAAAACCTTTTGCAACAAGTTGAGCTTTATAGACAGTAGCATTACCATTAGCATCAGTCTTCTTCTAGAAGATCCATTTATTTTCTATGGGTCACCGATCATTGGGCAGATCCACTTTGTTCTCATACATGGATCCTATCTCAGATTTCATGGCCTCAAGCCATTTATCAGAATCTGGGCTCATCATAGCTTCTTCATAGCTCGTAGGTTTGTCATGGTCAAGTAACATGACCTCCAGAACAGGATTACCGTACCACTCTGGTGCGGATCGTGCTCTGTTTGACCTACGAGGTTCTGTAGCAACTTGTTCTCAAGTTTCATGATCTTTATCATTAGCTTCATCTCCAGTTGGTGTAGGCATCACGCGATCATATTTCTCCGATGAGCTACTTTCCAAATTGAGAGTAGGTACAATTACCTCATCAAGTTCTACTTTCCTGCCACTCACTTCTTTCGAGAGAAACTCCTTCTCTAGAAAGGTTCCGTTCTTAGCAACAAAAATCTCGCCTTCGGATATGTGGTAGAAGGTGTACCCAATTGTTTCCTTAGGGTATCCTATGAAGACGCACTTCTCCAATTTGGGTTCGAGCTTATCAGGTTGAAGCCTTTTGACATAAGCATCACAACCCCAAACTTTAAGAAACGACAACTTAGGTTTTTTTGCCAAACCACAGTTCATATGGTGTCGTATCAACGGATTTTGACAATGCTCTGTTTAACGTGAATGCAGCTGTCTCTAATGCATAACCCGAAAATTATAGTGGTAAATCGGTAAGAGACATCATAGATCGCACCATATCCAATAAAGTGCGGTTACGATGTTCGGACACACCATTACACTGTGGTGTTCCAGGTGGCGTGAGCTGTGAAACTATTCCACATTGTTTTAAATGAAGGCCAAACTCGTAACTCAAATATTCCCCTCCACGATCAGACTTGTGTTTCATTAAGTAGATATACCCATATCTGCTCAAATCATCTGTGAAGGTCAGAAAATAATGATAACCGCCACAAGCATCAACACTCATCGGACCTCATACATCGGTATGTATTATTTCCAATAAGTCATTAGCTCGTTCCATTGTTCCGGAGAACGGAGTTTTAGTCATCCTGCCCATAAGGAACGGTTTGCAAGTATCAAATGGTTCATAATCAAGTGATTCCAAACGTCCATACTTATGGAGTTTCTTCATGCGCTTTACACCGATATGACCCAAACGGCAGTGTCACAAATAAGTTGTAATATCATTATCAACTTTGCATCTTTTGGCATCAATATTATGAATATGTGTATCACCACGATCATGATTCAACAAAAATAGACCACTCTTCAAGGGTGCATGACTGTAAAAGATATTACTCATATAAATAGAACAACCATCTAATTTAAATGAATAACCGTCTCGCACTAAACAAGATCTAGATGTAATGTCCATGCTCAACGCTGGCACCAAATAACAATTATTTAGGTCTAAAACTAATCCCAAAGGTAGATGTAGAGGTAGAGTGCCGACGGCGATCACATCGACCTTGTAACCATTCCTGACGCGCATCGTCACCTCGTCCTTAGCCAATCTTTGTTTAATCAGTAGTCCCAGTTTCAAGTTACAAATATGAGCAACCAAACCGGTATCAAATACCCAGTCACTACTACGAGAAAAATTAGTAAGGTACACATCAATAACATGTATATCAAATATACATTTGTTCACTTTGCCATCCTTCTTATCCGCCAAATACTTGGGGTAGTTTCGCTTCCAATGACCAGTTCCTTTTGCAGTAGAAGCACTCAGTTTCAAGCTTGGGTCCAGCTTTGGGTTTCTTCCTGGGAGTGACAACTTGCTTGTCATTCTTCTTGAAGTTCCCCTTCTTTTTACCCTTGCCCTTCTTCTTGAAACTAGTGGTCTTGTTAACCAACAACACTTGGTGCTCCTTCTTGATTTATACCTCCCCAGCCTTTAGCATTGCGAAGAGCTCGGGAATAGTCTTTTCCATCCCTTGCATATTGTAGTTCATCATGAAGCCTTTGTAGCTTGGTGGCAGTGATTGAAGAAATCTGTCAATGACACAAACATCTGGAAGATTAACTCCCAGCTATGTCAAGTGATTATGGTACCCAGACATTCTGAATATGTGCTCACTAACAGAACTGTTCTCCTCCATCTTGCAGCTATAGAACTTGTTGGAGACTTCATATCTCTCAACTCGGGCATTTTCTTGAAATATTAACTTCAACTCCTGGAACATCTCATATGGTCCATGACATTCAAAACGTCTTTGAAGTCCCGGTTCTAAGCCATAAAGCATGGCACACTGAACTAACGAGTAGTCATCAACACGCGACTGCCAGGCATTCACGATGTCTTTGCTGAGGCAGGTGGTACACCTAATGGTGCATCAAGGACATAATTCTTCTGTGCAGCAATGAGGATAATCCTAAAGTTACAAACCCAGTCCGTGTAGTTGCTACCATCATCTTTCAACTTAGCTTTGTCTAGAAACGCATTAAAATTCAAAGGAACGATAATACGGGCCATTGATCTACAACATAGATATGCAAAACTATCACGACTAAGTTCATGATAAATTAAGTTTAATTAATCATATTACTTAAGAACTCCCACTTAGATAGACATCCCTCAAGTCATCTAAATGATACGTGATCCAAATCAACTAAACCATGTACGATCATCACGTGAGATGGAGTAGTCATCAATGGTGAACATCTCTATGTTGATCATATCTACTATATGATTCACGTTCGACCTTTCGTTCTCCAGTGTTCCGAGGCCATGTATGTACATGCTAGGCTCGTCAAGTTTAACCCGAGTATTCCGCATGTGCAAAACTGGCTTGCACCCGTTTTGTTTGAACGTAGAGCTTATCACACCCGATCATCACGTGGTGTCTCAGCACGAAGAAGTTCTGCAATGATGCATACTCGGGGAGAACACTTATACCTTGAAATTTTAGTAAGGGATCATCTTATAATGATTCCGCCGCACTAAGCAAAATAAGATGCATAAATATAAACATCACATGCAATCAAAATATGTGACATGATATGGCCATCATTATATTGTGATTTTGATCTCCATTACCAAAGCAACGTCATGATCTCCATCGTCACCGGCTTGACACCTTGATCTCCATCGTAGCATCATGGTCGTTGTCGGTGTCAAAACCGGCAGATCTCGGGTAGGGGGTCCCGAACTGTGCGTCTAAGGCTAATGGTAACAGGAGACTGGGGACACGATGTTTACCCAGGTTCGGGCCCTCTCGATGGAGGTAATACCCTACTTCCTGCTTGATTGATCTTGATGATATGAGTATTACAAGAGTTGATCTACCACGAGATCGTAGAGGCTAAACCCTAGAAGCTAGCCTATGATTATGATTGTTGTTTATGTCCTACAGACTGAACCCTTCGATTTATATAGACACCGGAGGGGGCTAGGGTTACACAGAGTCGGTTACATAGAAGGAGATCTAACATCCGAATCGCCAAGCTTGCCTTCCACACAAAGGAGAGTCCCATCCGGACACGGGACAAAGTATTCAATCTTGTATCTTCATAGTCCAACAGTCCGGCCAAAGGATATAGTCCGGCTGTCCGGATACCCCCTAATCCAGGACTCCCTCAGTAGCCCCTGAACCAGGCTTCAATGACGATGTGTCCGGCGCGCAGATTGTCTTCGACATTGCAAGGCGGGTTCCATCTCCGAATACTCCAAGGTAGATTCCAAACACAAGGATCGTGTCCGGCTCTGCAAAATAACTCCCACATACCACCGTAGAGAGCATGATACTTTATAAATCTAATCTGTTGACAACTTTTCACAGCGTGTCCTCACGCCGCGGCCCGGTCTAATACGAACGTTTTTCCCAGCCTGCCACTACACGTATTGCAAGGCGGTTTTATTGGCACGTCTTGTCGAAGTAGAGACCGTGTCCCCCTTATCGCGGGATTGTCATCAATATGGGTGTGGGTAACCCAACTATGCCTGTTGGTATGACTCCTTGTAGGAAAGTCCCAAACGGTCACGCTGAGGACGCTTGATATTCACCTCCTTTATAGAGGGGCTAAGGCCTGTCCCTTTCTTCTCACGCTTGCTCCTTCCCCCACTCCGAGTTCCATCACCAAAAGCTCAGGATTAAGCACTTCAGATCTTCAATCATGTCCAGATCCAACCTTCAAGGCCGGTGGATGGCCTACTCTATCACAGAGGAGGACATTGCGAAGCTCAGGGAGGCTAGGTATCTAACCGCTGACATCAAGCACAGGCTTCCTGCCCAAGGGCAGGTCATCCCCACTCCCGAATCCAATGAGAGTGTTGCACTTCCTCTGAGGCTTAGGCTTTAGTCTTGATCCCTTCGTGAGAGGGCTCATGTTCTATTACGGGCTAGATTTCCACGATCTAGCTCTGGATTCCATCCTTCACATCTCATCATTTATCGTTGTGTGCGAAGCCTTCCTCCACATCACCCCACACTTCGGCTTATGGCTCAAGACCTTCAATGTAAAGGCGAAGGTGATCGATGGGCGACACGCGGAGTGCGGAGGCGCTGTAATAAGCAAAATCGCCGGTGCCCCATGGCCAGAAGGTTCCTTCCCGGAGGTGTCCGATTTATGGCAACGGAGGTGGTTCTACATCACAGCTCCCCCAGGCACAAAGTGGGCACCTATCCCTGCCTTTCGCTCGGGCCCTCCGCCTCAACTGGCGTCGTGGGCCAACGTGGGACTAGACTGGGGGCCTGCTAATGACGTACCGACATTGCAGAGCCATATTTGGGAGCTTCTTGAGAGGGATATCAGCCTCATCAAAGTAATTCAGGTAATGCTAGTTTGACGGGCCCTGTCGTGCAAACGTCAACCTCTCCGGATGTGGGAGTTCAACCCAGAAGGACCGCGAACAATTCAGCACTTCTTCGGCTTGACGCTCGAAGGGATGTATATGTTATTCTTCGGATCACACGTAAAGTGTCCGGACACCACCGAGGATGTGGGTTTGAACTGCAATCGTCTAGATACCCAAGTAAGTAACTCTGCAATCAAACACTCTGTTCATATTTATCACAACATTATTCTGAAAACTATCCATGGCCAGGATTGGCTTAGCAAGGCGGAGAGGATTAGGTGTCCAGCCCCTCTTCCCGAAGGCTTGCCGAATACGGTACTAACCCGGATGCTTAAACATGCACCCTATCAAGTGCCATCGGGGAAGGACGAAGGGAAGAGCAGAGAAGCCGAGAGCGGGCTTCACACATTGTACATCCAAACCGGGGGAATTAACATCTCCACGAAGGAGGATAATCGGGGAAGTGAATCTCAAGTTCCCTCCCCCCGCGGGAAGAAAAGGGCTGCCTCCGAGGACTTAGAAGCGGAGGCGCCTAAACAAGGGAAGAAAGCTTCGCCAGGGGGCCCTGCCCCAGAGGGCGTCCTCACCGCACAACGCCCGCAAACGGGACAGCCCTCCACCAAGCTGTAAGTGTAATTAAAAGTATTTTAATAAACATATATTGTTTTCCTCCGAGAGTAATAACCAAGCTCTATCTCTTGCAGTCCGGCTTGTAGCCCTTCTCAACAGAGTTCGTCTTCGGGAGATCTTCTTCCGGAGATGATGGAGAGTGAAACTCCACCTGCCTCCCCGCCCCATAGAGCGGGCGACCCCAAGGTGTCGTCACGGAGGATTGCTGATCCATCAAGGCCAGAAGTTAACGCTTCGGCCACCCGAAGCCCGGAGTGTTCGACCCCCAAGGAGGGCAATAGGAAGAGTCCGGGACTGTCCGACACTCAGCCGGACACACTGATGGGTCTTCTGGAGCAAGCTGCTCTCTTAGAGGATCACCGTACTTTAATGGGCATGGTGTTTGAGAAGATTTCATCCACCAAAAGCGGGTTGAATGAAGCTTTTACGAGCCTACTCAAAGTCTTTGAGGTACGCAACAAAATACGTAATCTTTCGGTGGTACCGCACACGCTAGGTGTGCTCCATATAGATAGTAGCCCCTGAGACTCTGGTTGCCAGCCTTAGGTGGCAATCGGAGGATCACACTTTGAAGTAATGATCATACTGTATTATGTGCAAATGGCTAAGGGTTCGGTAGTTGACCGGACTGCTGAATTCGCCGAACTGCGGTGACAGCTTGATGTGGCGGATGCTGACATCGCGCTTGTGAACAAGCGGCTTGATGAGTCACAGGGTATGTGTTTTCTTTTGGATTATCCGCAAATATCAAGAGGAGCATGATGCTAATATCTATAATATGTTGTGGCTGCAGATGGAGCTGCTGCTGTGGAGGCCCTAAGGGCGGAAATTGCCTTAGCCAAGGAACAAGCCAGGATAAGCAATGCGCTGCCCTGAAGGCGGCCGAGGAGTTAAGAGCCGAATAGGCTGCTCATCGCCGAAGCGAGGATAAAATAGCCAAGATGGCTGTGGAGCTGATAGATGCCGCCAGCCGATATGAGCTCCTTGAAAAGGAGAGCCAAGCGAAAGCGGCTGACCTGAATAAGGCCTTGGATGCAGCCAATGAGACACGCTCTAAAGTCAGAGCTGTGCGGGAGGAGCTTCGATAAGCCAGAAATATCGCGGCTGGGAGTTCCTATTTGTTGCAAATGAAGTTCGAAGATCCAAAGTATGCTCCTCTGGATCAGTTATGGAGTGCTACAGACGCGTATGCAGACCTGGCGAAAATTACTGTTGATGCGACCAAGTTCTTCAAGGATTAGATAGATCATGGGGTGGAAAGGTTGTTCTGGTCGCAGTTTAGTGCTCCAACGCGTCCGCTGCCGTTGAATGAAAGGATGGCCGCTTGGGCCGAGCTCAATAGGTTGTTCGGTCTTGCAATGAGATCTGTCATAGATCATCTATGGCCGAAGGGACCAAGGCCAGACAGTTATTTTTGTTTAGTGCAACAATTCCTTGGCGTTGTGTCGCGTATTGATGCTGTAAAGAAGTTGGTGTGCATAGAAAGTGCGCGGATGGCTCTTGCCCGTGTGAAAACATATTGGGCAGATATGGAGGCCACCGGTATTGCAACCCAGAGTCCGGCAGGAAGCCGGGACCTGGCCGAGCACTATTTTGAGCAAGTCATAGAAGGCGCCCGTTTAATGGAGTCTCAGTGCTCGAAGAGTGTCATGTTCGAGTGACAAGTCTTTCAATTGTAAAAACAATGCTGTTTTAATTATAAAGGTTGTGTTTATACTTTTGCCTGAAAGTGTTGTAGTGCCTCCTGTGTGGCCGTTTATGTATGTATATAACCTGAAAGTTTGCAGTCGTTGGCTTCAGCCCCCACGCATATAATGCGGGGGTGTTTGCGAAAATACACGTAACCACACTTGATCCAACGTCTTGGTCCATTAAGGAGGTGATCACACGTCAAACTAGGCAACCAGACTATATAGCTTTAACACTTTCACTTAGCCATAGGAGTTTGAATGTGGGGCTACTATATAGCCCCTGGTACTTCCGCGTGCATCCAAATATGGTGCGCGTATGTACATGATCGGGGAACGGTCCTTTGTTAATGTGGAGGAATCCCGAAGATTCTGACAAGTCCTCGAGTGGTTGACCAGTCTCTTGCTGTATCATGACAGTCAGTTTTCGGCTTTCTCTACTGAGGTGCTCATCCGGAATAACCAGGGCACAATCGCAGTAGTTCTCCTTTGGCCGCCTTAGCCGATTAAACGGAATGTAAGGCAGCAAACCCAGGAGCCGGGCAAACCCAACATTTGACCAAAGACATGATTCAGAGCTGATGCATATAAGGCCAAACTCGCGACGCCGAACACTCCCGAAGGTATTCAGACTTTATAACATATACTGGCCTGAGTAACGCCCTCGATTATGAACCCTGTATTTCCAGGTACATGCATTAATCTGTCATGGCGAAATGCCAATAACGCCAGTATCCCTCGTGGGTGTATTAAATACCCATGGGATGTCAAGCAACAAGATACATTTAAAGAAGGTTTACACAGGGGCTTAATCTAAAGAGAAACCTTTGAGCGGGACCCTGCTGCACGTCTGCGCCTTTGTCTTTGTTGTGCCGTATCCTGGAAGGGTGTATCATGATTGTCAACTGTAAGAAAAAGGAAAACTCTAGTGTAATCGTGTGAGAAGTTGGTTATTCTCAATGAACAACCAAAATGCAATATATTGTTATATTAATAAAGTCAAGCCGAACTGTAGGCTTTGTGACATGTTTGCAGCCCCTAGCACCGCCTATGGGGGTATATCTATGGACCCCAGCTTAGGTTTGTCTGGGCTATTACTGCTGGTGGTGCACCGGACTCGTCTAACCATGTCCATGGTCTTGATGACCCATCATGTATTCTGGTAGGAGAGGCCGCTTAGTGTTCGGCTGCTAGAGCCGCCACATATTCTTCCGTGCGTAAGGAACGCTCTGTGTTTCCGCTAACTGGAATGACGCCACGTGAACCGGGCATCTTGAGTTTAAGGTAGGCGTAGTGCGGTACTGCATTGAAGCGAGCGAAGGCCATTCTTCCGAGCAATGCGTGATAGCCGCTTCGGAAGGGAGCGATGTCGAAGATTAATTCTTCGCTTCTGAAGTTGTCTGGAGAACCGAATGTAACCTCTAATACGAGGGATCCCATGCAGCGGGCCTCAACGCCTGGTATTACTCCTTTAAAGGTAGTGTTACTTTGGCTGATTCTTGACGGATCTATCCCCATCTTGCAACAGTGTCCTGATATATCAGATTAAGACTACTGCCGCCGTCCATAAGGACTCGAGTGATATGGTATCCATTAATTATTGGATCGAGCACTAAGGCAGCCGATCCTTCGTGCCGGATACTAGTCGAATGATCCCTGCGATCAAAAGTGATCGGACAGGCCGACCAAGGGTTGAATTTGGGGGCGACGGGGTCTACAGTGAATACGTCTCTGAGTGCGCGCTTGCGCCTTCTCCTCGGTATATGAGTCGCGTAGATCATATTCACTATTTTGACTTCTGGTGGGAATTTTTTCTGTCCCCTAGTGTTTGGCTGGCGAGGCTCATTCTCGTCTTCACTTGGTGTCTCCCTTCCCTTGTGTTCGGCATTTAGCTTGCCGGACTGCTTGAAGACCCAGCATTCTCTGTGAGTGTGATTTGCAGGTTTTTCGGGGGTGCCATGAATTTGATATAGTCTGTCCAGGACCTTGTTCAGACCGGACGGTACATCTTTGCTGCCTTTAAATGGCTTCTTCCGTTGACTGGGTCGAGAGCCCCTGAATCCAGCATTGACCGCCGTGTTTTCTGTGCTCTGCTCATTGTTTCGGCGCTTGTTTTTATTGCGTCGTGGCTTCCCGTTGCCATCCCTAATTTCGGATGTGCCCGGGTCGCTGGTGCCTCTATGGGCCAACCAGCTGTCCTCGCCCACGCAGAACCGGGTCATAAGGTTTGTTAGGGCCGCCATTGTCCTCGGCTTTTCTTCGCCGAGGTGTCTAGCGAGCCATTCGTCCCGGATACTGTGCTTGAAGGCCGCTAGGGCTTCGGCATCCGGACAATCAACAATTTGATTCTTCTTAGTGAGAAATCTGTTCCAAAGCTTACGGGCTGACTCTCCGGGTTGTTGTATTATGTGACTTGAATCATCTGCATCTGGAGGTCAGACATAGGTCCCTTGAAAATTGGCCCTGAAAGCATCCTCAAGTTCCTCCCAACTTCCAATTGAGTTTTTGGGGAGGCTTTTCAACCAATGCCGAGATGGTCCTTTTAACTTGAGGGGCAGGTATTTAATGGCGTGGAGGTCATCTCCACGAGCCATGTGGATATGAAGGATAAAATCCTCTATCCAGACCCCAGAGTCTGTCGTTCCGTCGTATGCCTCTATATTCACGGGTTTGAATCCCTGTGACGTCGGTGAACCACAGGGGGTGCGCAGCCCCTCTGTATCTGGACATGTCGTGGCATGCTGTTGACGGTTGTTGTGTCTGGGGTTGATTCCGAACTGGTATTCGATCAGTATGATCGTTTTGGTGGCCATGATCTTGCGCCGGAACACGTCCTTTGGATCCATAGATGGACCTGGTCGCACCAGCCTTTTTGTCCAGGAGCTCATGTAAATCGTGTGCGGGCTTGTGTGCAGCATCATTAGCCGCTCTACTGCGACCACGAGGTGGTCGGTCCGGCTGATCGGCCGTATTCTTCTTCGACAGACTAGGCTCTATGGCCTCGTCGTCGAATTCTGGCAGTAGCTTGCGCTTTGGGTAGCTCTTTGTGTGGCGATCGTCGCCATATTTTTCTTCAGGGTCTAGCACTTTGTTCCATCTGCGGTTGAGCGTGTCCTGCGCGGCCTTAAGCCTTTGCTTCTGCTTCTTTAGGCTCCTCGCGGTGGCCATAAGCCTTCGGTGGAGGTTCTCTTGTTCCAAACGTTTTTCCGGAATGATGAATGCATCATCGTCTGGACTATCCTCCTCTCCAGAGGCAGGTTTATAAGTTCTACCCTCGGGATCGCCGTGATCGGGCGTCTACTCCGGGCTATGTTCAGCATGACCTGGCTCATCTTGCTCCGTCGTTGGGTCCATATGGTCGTTGTTGCCTTTGGAGTCGATCAGTGTGTCAATTTTTCCTGCACTGTTATCGCTATTTTTACTGTGGTTGGACTTAGAGCGGCGCCTGCGCCGTCGCTTTGGTTTCTGCCCGGGGGGTTTATCCTCCGTTGCATCCTTTTCGTCGCTGTTGTCCTCCTTGGGTGTGTCCACCATGTATATATCGTATGATGAGGTAGCTATCCAGCGCCCTGTGGGCGGTGGTTCTATGTTATCTCCCGCATCGACGTCCATACCGTTGATGTCTTCGGAGTCGAATTCAAGCGCGTCAGTTAAGTCATCGACAGTGGCTATTAAGTGGGTGGTGGATGGGCAGTGAAATTCTTCATCGTCTGTATCCCACTCGAGCCGGACATAGTTCGTCCAAGAGTCTTCTGACAAAGAGAGAGAGACCTTAAAGAGTTTAGCACGTCACCAAAGGGCGAGTGCTGAAAGATATCCACGGTGGTGAACTCTATGATCGGTGCCCAATCAGATTCGACGGGCACGAGCGTGCGCGGTTCAGACCCTGAGACTGGAAACGAGTCCGGGGGTTCGGTGACACAGATTTCCTTAGAGGTGGAGTCTGTGTTCGGCTCCAACGCCGATGAGTGTACGACCTCCATGGCGGGGTCCATCCACCGATCCTCGGATGGCGCGATCTGCTCCAGATTGAAGTCCGGAGCTGCTGCAGGTGTGATATCCCGAATACTATCCGACGCCAAATCTAAGTCGTGCTCGTCGTGACCGTTCGACGCTCCTGACGCGGGCGCGAATCCATCGAAGGTCAAGTCTCCACGGATGTTGGTCGTGTAGTTCAAGTTTTCAAACCTGACCTGATGGCCAGGGGCGTAGCTGTCGATCTGCTCCAGATGGCCAAGCGAGTTGACCCGCAGTGCGAAGCCGCCGAATACGACAATCTGTCCGGGGAGAAAATTCTCATCCTGGACCGTATTTTTGTTGATGAATGAAGGAGCCATCAAGCCTTGTCACGACGACACAGAGGAACTCTCAATGAAAGCACCAATGTCGGTGTCAAAATTGGCAGATCTCGGGTAGGGGGTCCCGAACTGTGCATCTAAGGCTAATGGTAACAGGAGATTGGGGACACGATGTTTACCCAGGTTCGGGCCCTCTCGATGGAGGTAATACCCTACTTCCTGCTTGATTGATCTTGATGATATGAGTATTACAAGAGTTGATCTACCACGAGATCGTAGAGGCTAAACCCTAGAAGCTAGCCTATGATTATGATTGTTGTTTTTATCCTACGGAGTGAACCCCCTGGTTTATATAGACACCGGAGGGGGCTAGGGTTACACAAAGTCGGTTACATAGAAGGAGATCTAACATCTGAATCGCCAAGCTTGCCTTCCACGCAAAGGAGAGTCCCATTCGGATACGGGACAAAGTCTTCAATCCTGTATCTTCATAGTCCAACAGTCCAGCCAAAGAATATAGTTCGGCTGTCCGGATACCCCCCTAATCCAGGACTCCCTCAGTCGTCTCACCAACTATTGTTTCTACGACTATCTCTACCGCTTAGTGATAAAGTAAAGCAATTACACAGCGTTTGTATTTCATACAATAAAGCAACAGCCATATGGCTCCTACCAGTTGCCGATAGCTTTTACAAAACATGATCATCTCATACAACAACGTATATCACATCATGTCTTGACCATATCACATCACAACATGCCCTGCAAAAACAAGTTAGACGTCCCCTACTTTGTTGTTGCAAGTTTACGTGGTTGCTACGGGCTTCTAGCATGAATCGTACTTACCTACGACACAAAAACCACAATGGTGGTTTATCACGTTTGTTGTTTTAACCTTCACAAGGACCCGCCGCAGTCAAATTCAATTCAATTCAATTAAAGTTGCAGAAACAGACACCCGCCAGCCACCTTTATGTAAAACTAGTTGCATGCCAGTCGGTGGAACCAGTCTCATGAATGCGGTCATGTAAGGTTGGTCCGGGCCGCTTCATCCAACAATACCATCGAATCAAAATAAGACGTTGGTGGTATGCAGTATGATGATCACCGCACACAACTCTTTGTGTTCTACTCGTGCATATCATCTACGCATAGACCTCGCTCGGATGCCGCTGTTGGGAAATGTAGCATGCAATTTCAAAAAAATTCCTACGCTCACGCAAGATCAATCTAGGAGATTCATAGCAACAAGAGGGGGAGAGTGTCTCCATGTACCCTCATAGACCAAAAGCGGAAGTGTTTGCTTAACGCGGTTGATGTAGTCTGATACATCTCCAATGTATCTATGATTTTTTATTGTTCCATGCTATTATATTATCTGTTTTGGATGTTTAATGGGCTTTAATACACTCTTTTATATTATTTTTGGGACTAACCTATTAACCAGAGACCCACTGCCAGTTTATGTTTTTTGCCTATTTTAGAGTTTTGCAGAAAAGGAATACCAAACGGAGTCCAAACGAAATGAAACCTTCGCGATGATCTGTCTTGGACCGAAAGCAATCCAGAAGACTTGGACTTGAAGTCAGAAATGCCACGAGGCGTCCACAAGGTGGGAGGGCGCTCCCCACCCTTGTGGGCCCCTCCTAGCTCCACCGACGTACTTCTTTCGCATATATATACTCTTATACCCTAGAAACATCAGGGGCCACAAAATCACTTCTCCACTGCTGCAACCTTCTGTACGCATGAGATCCCATCTTGGGGCCTTTTCTAGCGATCTGCCGGAGGGGGTATCGATCATAGAGGGCTTCTATGTCAACACCATTGCCTCTCTGATGAAGCGTGAGTAGTTTACCATAGACCTTTGGGTCCATAGTTATTAGCTAGATGTCGTCATCTCTCTCTTTGATTCTCAATACAAAGTTCTTGGAGATCTATTTGATGTAATACCTTTTTGCGGTGTGTTTGCTGAAATCCGATGAATTGTGGATTTATGAACAAGATTATCTATGAATATTATTTGGTTCTTCCCTGAATTATTATAATCATCATTTGATATCTTTGCAAGTCTCTTCGAATTATCGGTTTAGCTTGGCCTACTAGATTGATCTTTCTTGCAATTGGAGAAGTGCTTAGCTTTGGGTTCAATCTTGCCGTGTCCTTTCCAAGTGACAGTAGGGGCATCAAGGCAGGTATTGTATTGTTGCCATCGAGGATAAAAAGATGGGGTTTATATCATACTGCTTGAGTTTATCCCTCTACATCATGTCATCTTGCTTAATGCGTTACTCCATTCTTATGAACTTAATACTCTAGATGCATGATGGATAGCGGTCGATGTGTGGAGTAGTAGTAGTAGATGCAGAATCGTTTCAGCCTACTTGACATGGATGTGATGCCTATGTTCATGATCATTGCCTTAGATATCTTCATAATTATGCGCTTTTCTATCAATTGCTCGGCAGTAATTTGTTCACCCACCGTAATACATGCTATATTGAGAGAAGCCACTAGTGAAACCTATGGCCCACGGGTCTCTTTTCTATTATATTGTATCTCTTTTCCATTATATTGCATCTAATTTACTATTTTGCAATCTTTACTTTCCAATCTATACAACAAAAATACCAAAAACATTTACTTTACTATCTTTATTAGATCTCACTTTTGCGAGTGACCGTGAAGGGATTGACTGCCCCTTTATCGTGTTGGTTGCAAGGTTCTTGATTGTTTGTGTAGGCACTAGGTGACTTGTGCGTCGTCTCCTACTGGATTGATACCTTGGTTCTCAAAAATGAGGGAAATACTTACGCTACTTTGCTGCATCACCCTTTCCTCTTCAAGGGAAAAAACAACGCAAGCTCAAGAGGTAGCAAGAAGGATTTCTGGCGTTGTTGCCGGGGAGATATACGCCAAGTCAAGCATAGCAAGTACCCAGCATAAACTCTTCTCCCTCGCATTACATTATTTTCCATTCCCCTCTCGTTTTCCTCTCCCCCACTTCCAGAATGATTTTCAAAAACTTTTGCCTTATCTTCGCCCCTCTTCCGTTCGTCTCTTTTCGCTTGCTTCTTGTGTGCTTGTGTGTTGGATTGATTGTTTATCACAATGGCTCAAGATAATACTAAATTATGTGACTTTTCCAATACCAACAAGAATGACTTTATTAGCACTCCGATTGCTCCTACTATCGATGTTGAATCTTGTGAAATTAATACCACTTTGTTGACTCTTGTTATGAAAGATCAATTTTCTAGCCTTCCTAGTGAAGATGCCACAACCCATCTAAACAACTTCGTTGATTTGTGTGATATGCAAAAGAAGAAAGATGTGGATAATGATATTGTTATATTGAAGGTATTTCCGTTTTTTCTTAGAGATCGTGCTAAAACTTGGTTCTCTTCTTTGCCTAAAAATAGTATTGATTCATGGAATAAGTACAAAGATGCTTTTATCTCTAAGTATTTTCCTCCCGCTAAGATCATGTCTCTTAGGAACAATATTATGAATTTTAAGCAACTTGATCATGAGCATGTTGCACAAGCTTGGGAGAGGATGAAATTGATGATACATAATTGCCCTACACATGGTTTGAATTTGTGGATGATTATACAAAAAATTTATGCCGGATTGAATTTAGCTTCTATAAATCTTTTAGATTCGGCAGCGGGAGGAACTTTTATGGAAATAACTTAAGGAGAAGCTACTAGGCTCCTAGACAATATTATGGTTAATTATTCTCAATGGCACACCAAAAGATCCACTAGTAAAAAGGTTCATGCGATTGAAGAAATTAATGTTTTGAGTGGAAAGATGGATGAACTTATGAAATTGTTTGCTAATAAAAGTGTTTCTTATGATCCTAATGATATGCCTTTGTCCACTTTGATTGAGAATAATAATGAATCTATGGATGTGAATTTTGTTGGTAGGAACAATTTTGGTAACAACGCGTATAGAAATTTTTTAATTCTAGGCCGTTTCCTAGTAATTTCTCTAATAATTATGGTAATTCCTACAACAACTCTTATGGAAATTTTAATAAAATGCCCTCTGATTTTGAGAATAGTGTTAAAGAATTTATGAGTTCGCAAAAGAATTTCAATGCTTTGGTTGAAGAAAAATTGATTAAAATTGATGAGTTGGCTAGGAACATGGATAGAATTTCTCTTGATGTTGATTCTTTGAAACTTAGATATATTCCACTTAAGCATGGTATCAATGAGTCTCTCAAAGCCATGAGAATTTCCATTGATGAGTGCAAAGAAAGAACCGCTAGGATGTGTACTAAAAAGGATTGCTTTGTGAAAGCGCGTTCTTCTAGTTTTCATGATAATAATGATGAAGATCTAAAAGTGATTGATGTGACTCCTATTAAATCTTTGTTTTCCAATAATAATCTAGATAAATATGGGACTGGAGATGAGTTAACTTTAGTTAAAAGGTGTCCCAATGATTCAGAGTTTTTAGATCTTGATGCAAAAATTGATAAAAGTGGGATTGAAGAGGTTAAAACTTTACATAGCAATGAACCCACTATTTTGGATTTCAAGGAATTTAATTATGATAATTGTGCTTTAACAGGTTGTATTTCCTTGTTGCAATCCGTGTTAAATTCTCCTCATGCTTATAATCCAAATAAAGCTTTTACTAAACATATCATGGATGCTTTGATGAAATCTTATGAAGAAAAGCTTGAACTAGAAGTTTCT
This sequence comes from Triticum aestivum, assembly GCF_018294505.1. Classification (NCBI taxonomy): domain Eukaryota; kingdom Viridiplantae; phylum Streptophyta; class Magnoliopsida; order Poales; family Poaceae; genus Triticum; species Triticum aestivum. Next base: position 471,475,039 of record NC_057795.1, on the reverse strand, counting down.
ATCCCTAGAAAAATTTATGATGGGTGGTGTCGGTGTCAAAACCGGTGGATCTCGGGTAGGGGGTCCCGAACTGTGCGTCTAGGCAGATGGTAACAGGAGACGAGGGACACGATGTTTTTACCCAGGTTCGAGCCCTCTCGATGGAGGTAAAACCCTACTCCTGCTTGATTAATATTGATGATATGGGTAGTACAAGAGTTGATCTACCACGAGATCAGAGAGGCTAAACCCTAGAAGCTAGCCTATGGTATGATTGTTGTTCGTCCTACGGACTAAAACTCTCCGGTTTATATAGACACTGGAGAGGGCTAGGATTACACAGAGTCGGTTACATTAGAAGGAGATCTACATATCGTATCGCCAAGCTTGCCTTCCACGCCAAGGAAAGTCCTATCCGGACACGGGACGAAGTCTTCAATCTTGTATCTTCATAGTCCGGGAGTCCGGCCAAAGTCATAGTCCGGCCATTCGGACACCCCCTAATACAAGACTCCCTCAAGTGGGAACCTACTATTAAAATTAGGATTAAAGATTATGAATGCTATGCTTTGTGTGATTTGGGTGCTAGTGTTTCCACGATTCCAAAAACTTTGTGTGATGTGCTAGGTTTCCGTGAATTTGATGATTGTTCTTTAAATTTGCATATTTCGCATTCCACCATTAAGAAACCTATGGGAAGCATTAATGACGTTCTTATTGTTGCAAATATGAATTATTTGCGCGTAGATTTTATTGTTCTTGATATAGATTGCAATCCTACATGTCTTATTATTCTTGGTAGACCTTTCCTTAGAACAATTGGTGCAACTATTGATATGAAAGAAGGAAATATTAGATTCCAATTTCCATTAAGGAAGGGCATGGAACACTTTCCTAGGAATAAAATTAAATTGCCTTATGAATCTATTATGACAGCCACTTATGGATTGCATACCAAAGATGACTACACCTAGATATATTCTGTTTTTATGCCTAGCTAGGGGCGTTAAACGATAGTGCTTGTTGGGAGGCAACCCAATTTTCTTTTTGTTCTTTGCTTTTTGCTCCTGTTTAGTAATAAATAATTCATCTAGGTTCTGTTTAGATGTGGTTTTATGTTTTAATTAGTTTTTGTGCCAAGTAGAACCTTTGGGAAGACTTGGTTGAAGTCTTAGCGATCTTGGTGTAAAAAGCAGAAACATTTGCGCTCACGAGAATAGCTGTCATGTTTTACATAAGAGTGATTTTAGATTGATTCTTTTTGAATATGATTAACAGAAACATTCCTCACTTCCACCAATTTGTTTCAGAATTTTTAGAGTTACATAAATATTCGAAAGTAACAGATTGCTACAGACTGCTCTGTTTTTCACAGATTCTGTTTTTCGTGTGTTGTTTGCTTATTTTGATGAATCTATGGATAGTATCGGGGGTTATGAACCATAGAGAGGTTGGAATACAATAGGTTTAACACCAATATAAATAAAGAATGAGTTCATTACAGTCCCTTAAAGTGGTGGTTTATTTTCTTATACTAACGGAGCTCATGAGATTTTCTGTTAAAGTTTTGTGTTGTGAAGTTTTCAAGTTTTTGGGTAAAGATTTGATGGATTTTGGAATAAGGAGTGGCAAGAGCCTAAGCTTGGGGATGCCCAAGGCACCCCAAGGTAAAATTCAAGGACAACCAAAAGCCTGAGCTTGGGGATGCCCCGGAAGGCATCCCCTCTTTAGTCTTCGTCTATCGGTAATGTTACTTGAGGCTATATTATTATTCACCACATGATATGTGGTTTGCTTGGAGCGTCTTGTATGATTTGAGTCTTTGATTTTTAGTTTACACAATCATCCTTACTGTACACACCTTTTGGGAGAGACACACATGAATCGGAATTTATTAGAATAGTCTATGTGCTTCATTTATATCTTTTGAGCTAGACAATATTGCTCTTGTGCTTCACTTATATCTTTTTAGAGCACGACGGTGGTTTTATTTTATAGAAATTGTTGATCTCTCATGCTTCACTTATATTATTTTGAGAGTATTTTAGAACAACATGGTAATTTGCTTTGGTTATAAAATTAGTCCTAATATGATGGGCATCCAAGATGGGTATAATAAAAACTTTCATATAAAGTGCATTGACTACTATGAGAAGTTTGGTTCTTTATGATTGTTTTGAGATATGAAGATGGTGATATTAGAGTGATGCTAGTAGAGTAGTTGTAAATTTGATAGATACTTATGTTAAAGTTTTTGATTCCCGTAGCATGCACGTATGGTGAACCGTTATGTGATGAAGTTGGAGCATGACTTATTTATTGATTGTCTTCCTTATGAGTGGCAGTCGGGGACGAGCGATGGTCTTTTTCCTACCAATCTATCCCCCTAGAAGCATGCACGTAGTACTTCATTTCGATAATTAATAAATTTTTGCAATAAGTATGTGAGTTCTTTATGACTAATGTTGAGTCCATGGATTATTCACACTCTCACCCTTCCACCATTGCTAGCCTCTCTACTACCGCACAAATTTCGCCGGTACCATACACCCACCATTATCTTCCTCAAAACAGCCACCATACCTACCTATTATGGCATTTCCATAGCCATTCCGAGATATATTGCCATGCAACTTTTCACCGTTCCGTTTATTATGACACGCTCCATCATTGTCATATTGCCTTGCATGATCATGTAGTTGACATCGTATTTGTGGCAAAGCCACCGTTCATAATTTTTCATACATGTCACTCTTGAATCATTGCACATCCCGGTACACCATCGGAGGCATTCACATAGAGTCATATTTTGTTCTAAGTATTGAGTTGTAATTCTTGAGTTGTAAGTAAATAAAAGTGTGATGATCTTCATTATTAGAGCATTCTTCCAGTGAGGAAAGGATGATGGAGACTATGATTCCCCCACAAGTCGGGATGAGACTCCGGACGAAAAATAAAAAAAGAAAAAAAAGAGGCCATAAAAAAAGAGAAAAGGCCCAAATCAAAAAAATAAAAAAATGATAGAAAAAGAGAGAAGGGGCAATGCTACTATCCTTTTTACCACACTTGTGCTTCAAAGTAGCACCATGATCTTCATGATAGAGAGTCTCCTATGTTGTCACTTTCATATACTAGTGGGAATTTTTCATTATAGAACTTGGCTTGTATATTCCAATGATGGGCTTCCTAAAAAATGCCCTAGCTAGGTCTTCGTGAGCAAGCAAGTTGGATGCACAACCACTTAGTTTCTTTTTGAGATTTCATACACTTATAGCTCTAGTGCATCTGTTGCATGGCAATCCCTACTCACTCACATTGATATCTATTGATGGGCATCTCCATAGCCTGTTGATACACCTAATTGATGTGAGACTATCTTCTCCTTTTTTGTCTTCTCCACAACCACCGTTCTATTCCACCTATAGTGCTATGCCCGTGGCTCATGCTCATGTATTGCGTGAAGATTGAAAAAGTTTGAGAACATCAAAAGTATGAAACAATTGCTTGGCTTGTCATCGGAGTTGTGCATGATTAAATACTTTATGTGATTAAGATGGAGCATAACAAGACTATATGATTTTGTAGGGATAGCTTTCTTTGGCCATGTTATTTTGAGAAGACATGATTGCTTTGTTAATATGCTTGAAGTATTATTGTTTTTATGTCAATATTAAACTTTTTTCTTGAATCTTTCGGATCTGAACATTCATGCCATAATAAAGAAAATTACATTGATAAATATGCTAGGCAGCATTCCACATCAAAAATTCTGTTTTTATCATTTACCTACTTGAGGACGAGCAGGAATTAAGCTTGGGAATGCTTAATATGTCTCCAATGTATCTATAACTTTGGATTGTTCCATGCTATTATATTATCTGTTCTGGATGTTTAATGAGCTTTAATATGTTATTTTATATTATTTTTGGGACTAACCTATTAACCGGAGGCCCAGTGCCAGTTTCTGTTTTTTTTTGCCTATTTTAGAGTTTTGTAGAAAAGGAATACCAAACGGAGTCCAAATGGAATGAAACCTTCGCGGTGATCTTTCTTGGACCGAAGGCAATATAGAACACTTGGAGTTGAAGTCGGAAACGCCACGAGGCGTCCACGAGGCAAGAGGGTGCGCCTCCCATGCTCATGGGCCCCTCGTAGCTCCACAAACGTACTTCTTTCGCCTATATGTATACTCTTATACCGTAGAAACATCAGGGGGAGCCACGAAACTACTTTTCCACCACCGCAACCTTTTGTACCCGTGAGATCCCATCTTGGGGCCTTTTTGGGTGATCTGCCGGAGGGGGAATCGATCACGGAGGGCTTCTACATCAACACCATTGCCTCTCCGATGAAGCGTGAGTAGTTTACCACAGACCTTCGGGTCCATAGTTATTAGCTAGATGGCTTCTTATCTCTCTCTTTGATTCTCAATACAAAGTTCTTGGAGATCTATTTGATGTAATACCTTTTTGCGTTGTGTTTGCCGAGATATGATGAATTGTGGATTTATAAACAATATTATCTATGATTATTATTTGGTTCTTCTCCGAATTCTTTATGCATGATTTGATATCTTTGCAAGTCTCTTTGAATTATCAGTTTAGTTTGGCCTACTAGATTGATCTTTCTTGCAATGGGAGAAGTTCTTAGCTTTGGGTTCAATCTTGCAGTGTCCTTTCCCAGTGACAGTGGGGGCAGCAAGGCACGCATTGTATTGTTGCCATCGATGATAAAATGATGGGGTTTATATCATATTGCTTGAGTTTATCCCTCTACATCATGTCATCTTGCTTAATGCGTTACTCCGTTCTTATGAACTTAATACTCTAGATGCATGCTGGATAGCGGTTGATGTGTGGAGTAATAGTAGTAGATGCAGAATCATTTCGGTCTACTTGACATAGACGTGATTCCTATGTTCATGATCATTGCCTTAGATATCTTCATAATTATGCGCTTTTCTATCAATTGCTCGGCAGTAATTTGTTCACCCACCGTAATACATGCTATCTTGAGAGAAGCCACTAGTGAAACCTATGGCCCCCGGGTCTCTTTTCTATTATATTACATCTCTTTTCCATTATATTGCATCTAGTTTACTATTTTGCAATCTTTACTTTCCAATCTATACAACAAAAATACCAAAAATATTTACTTTACTATCTTTATTAGATCTGACTTTTTCGAGTGACCATGAAGGGATTGACAACCCCTTTATCGCGTTGGTTGCAAGGTTCTTAATTGTTTGTGCAGGTACTAGGTGACTTGTGCGTCGTCTCCTACTGGATTGATACCTTGGTTCTCAAAACTAAGGGAAATACTTACGCTACTTTGCTGCATCACCCTTTCCTCTTCAAGGGAAAAACCAATGCAAGCTCAAGAGGTAGCATAGTCGAATGTCTTCTCGATTCTACCGATCAAGCACCGAACGTATGGTACCTCCGAGTTCTGCACACATTCAGCTCGATGACGTCCCTCGAACTCTTGATCCAGCAGAGGGTCGAAGGAGTAGATGAGTTCCATAAGCACGATGGCATGGTGACGGTGATGGTGATGTGATTCGCACAGGGCTTCGCCTAAGAACTATGAAAATATGACCGAAAGAGTAAACGGTGGAGGGGGGCACCGCACATGGCTAAGAACAATTGATGCATCTTGAGGTGCCCCCTGCCCCCGTATATAAAGGAGGAGAGGTGAGGAGGGCGGCCTAGGGCGCGCCCAAGTGTGGGGAGTCCTACTAGGACTCCTAGTCCTAGTCGCCCTTAACTTTCCAACGGAGGGGCAAAGAGGGAAGTAGAGGGAGAGGGAAAGGGAGAAGGAAAGGGGGCCGTGCCCCTCCCCTTGTCCAATTCAGACTCCCCATGGGGGGAGGGGGGGGGTGTTCCACCTCCTCGGGCCTGCCTTTCCTCTCAACTATGGCCCATAAGGCCCATTACTTCCCCTGGGGGGGGGGTCCGGTAACCCCTCGGTACTACAATAAATTCCCAAAACACTCCGGAACCATTCTGGTGTCCAAATACCACCTTCCGATATATCAATCTTTACCTCTCGACCATTTCGAGACTCCTCGTCATGTCCGTGATCTCATCTGGGACTCCTAACAACCTTCGGTCACCAAAACACATAACTCATATAATACATATCATCGTCGAACGTTAAGCGTGCGGACCCTGCGGGTTCGAGAACAATGTAGACATGACCGAGACACCTCTCCGGTCAATAACCAATAGAGGAACCTTGATTCTCATGTTGGTTCCCACATATTATATGAAGATCTTTATCGGTCTAACCACAATGTCAACATACGTTATTCCCTTTGTCATCGGTATGTTACTTGCCCAAGATTCGATCGTCGGTATCTTCATACTTAGTTCAATCTCGTTACCGGCAAGTCTCTTTACTCATTCTATAGTGCATCATCCCGCAACTAACTCATTAGTCACACTGCTTTCAAGGCTTCATATGATGTGTATTACCGAGAGGGCCCAGATACCTCTCCCAAACTCAGAGTGACAAATCCTAATCTCGATATATGCCAACCCAACAAACACCTTAGGAGATACCTGTAGAGCATCTTTATAATCACCCAGTTATGTTGTGATGTTTGATAGCACATAAGGCATTCCTCTGATGTCCGGGAGTTGAATAATCTCATAGTTGGAGGAATATATATTTGACATGAAGAAATCAGTAGCAATAAAACTGAAAGATCATTATGCTAATGATGTGATCCCGTTCATCAAATGATAACACATGTCCATGGCTAGGAAACTTAACCATATTTGATCAATGAGCTAGTCAAGTAGAGGCATACTAGGGACACAGTGTTTTGTCTATGTATTTACACATGTATCAAGTTTCCGGTTAATTCAATTCTAGCATGAATAATAAACATTTATCATGAATAAGGAAATATAAAATAACAACTTTATTATTGCCTCTAGGGCATATTTCTTTCAGAAGAATAAAATGTTGATGATCTCAACATAACGAGAGGTAATTTAGTAACATGAAAATTCCTACAACCATATTTTACTCTCTCATAATAATTACATGTTGGATTATAATCAAATTCAACAATATAACTATCACATGAAATATTCTCTTCATGATCCACATGCATGCAAAGTTGACACTCTTCCAAAATAGTGGGATTATCATCAAATAAGGTCATGACCTCTCCAAGCCCACTTTCATCAAAATTTCATAAGATTGAACACTCTCCCAATTTGTGGGATTATTTTTAGCTAATATTGACACTCTTCCAAACCCACTTTTAATATTATCGCACACATATTCATCATGAGGTTTAAATAAATTTTCAAGATCATAAGAATCATTATCACCCCAATCATGATCATTGCAATAAGTAGTGGACCTAGCAATATTAGCATCCCCAAGCTTGGGGTTTTGCATATTATTAGGACAATTGACATCAATAGAATTTATAATAACATCATTGCAATCATGCTTTTCATTCAAGGAGCTATCATGAATAACTTTAGAAATTCCTTCGTTTAACACTTCATCACAGTTTTCAGATTCATAAATCACAAGCAAAATTTCATAAAGAAAATCTAGTGAACTCAATTCACTAGCAATTGGTTCATCATAATTGGATCCCATGAAAATATTAGCAAGTGTATGAGGATCCATATCAATAGATTTTTAGCAAGCGGAGATGCAAGCAAATAACAAGCACATGGTAACACAAGCAAACAAGAGATCTGACGAGAAAAAGGAGAACCGAAAGAAGGTGAATAAAACAACAAATTTCTGTGAAGTCCATGAAAACGAGAGGCAAATGAGAAAAAATGTAAATTGCAAGGAGATGAGATTTGTGATTAGGAACCTGGTAGATGTTGATGATGTCTCCCTGGCAACGGCGCCAAAAATTCCTTTTGATGTGGCTTGAGCTACGTTGGTATTTCCCCAAAGAGGAAGGGATGATGCAACACAACTAAGGTAGGTATTTCCCTCAATGATGAGACCACGGTTATCTAACTAGTAGGAGAACCACGCAATGCCACGTAAACAACTCCTGCACACAAAGAACGAATACTTGCAACCCGACGTAGGAGAGGGGTTGTCAATCCCTCACGGGTAAAGATAGGTAAAATTGTAGTAGATTGGATAAATAGATCTTATAGGAATGTGAAATAAAATAAATAAATAAATATTGCAGCAAGGTATTTTTGTGTTTTTGGATTAATAGATCTGAAAATAAAAGCAAATAAAAATATACCTCGAAGGAAAATATAATAAAGAAGGGACCTAGGGGCCATAGATTTCACTAGTGGCTTTTCTCGAGAAAAATAGCATACAGTGGGTAAACAAGTTACTCTTGGGCAACTGCTAGAACTTCAAATAATCATGACGATATCCAGGCAGTGATCATTATATAGGCATCACGTCCAAGATTAGTAGACCGACTCCTGCCTGCATCTAGTAGTAACTCCACACATCGACCGCTATCCAACATGTGTATTAAGTTCATGGAAAAACGGAGTAATGCAATAAGAACAATAACATGATGTAGACAAGATCTATTTATGTAGAAATAGACCCCATCTTGTTATCCTTAATAGCAACGATACATAGGTGTCGGTTCCCCTTCTGTCACTGGGATCAAGCACCGTAAGATCGAACCCATCACAAAGCACCTCTTCCCATGGCAAGAAAAATCGATCTAGTTGGCCTAACTAAACCAAAGATTCGAAGAAGAAATACGAGGCTATAAGTAATCATGCATATAAGAGATCAAAAGACTCAAATATCTTTCATGGATAAAAACATAGATCTGATCATAATCTCAAAGTTCATCGGATCCCAACGAACACACCGAAAAACGAGTTACATCAAATAGATCTTCAAGAGACCATTATATTGAGAATCAAAAGAGAGAGAGAAAGCCATCTAGCTACTAACTATGGACACATGGGTCTACAATGAACTACTCACGCATTATCGGAGAGGCACCAATGAGGATGATGAAGCCCTCCGAGATGGTGTCTAGATTGGATCTGTGGTTTTTAGAACTTGCGGCGGCTGGAATTGATTTTCGTCACCTCCCCTAGGATTTCTAGAATATTGGGGTATTTATAGAGCAAAGAGGCAGTGCAGGAGGCCACCGAGGTGGGCACAACTCACCTGGGCGCGCTTGGCCCCCAAGCATGCCCTGGTAGGTCGTGCTCCCCTCAGAGCACCCCTCAGGTACTTTCTTGGCCCATCTGGTGTCTTCTGGTCTAGAAAAAATAACTAAAAAGTTTCACTGCCTTTGGACTCCATTTGGTAGTGATTTCCCGCGAAGTAAAAACAAGCAAAAAACAACAACTGACATTGGGTACTATGTCAATAGGTTAGTCCCAAAAAATGAAATCAAGTTGCTATAAAATGATTGTAAAACATCCAAGAATGATAATATAACAACATGGAACAATAAAAAATTATAGATACATTGGAGACGTATCAGTCACGACATTGGTCGATGAAGGTAGCGGCAGGGGTCTCTTCACTTCTGCAGCCTTCGATAGCGAGATGCAATCTATGGATGATGGCTTGAGGTAGAGGGTATGACTATGTAGTTGCGGCGGTGGCACTTTTGGCCTAGCTGACAGTACCTGAGCGAGATGTTGACTAGTGAGTAGAATTAGGTGAAAACAAGCTTTCTGCAAAAGAAAATCACAAGCCTTTTCCATTGTCATATCCACACATAAAAGTGTTAGGTCGGTTATGACACCTCATGTGTGAGTTGCCCGTACATTCAAAGTATTGGCATATATGATTGTAATGTTTTATGTTGTAGAGTTATCTAACAACCAGTAAGAGGTGGCCCGCGAGTCTACACTTAACTTGCTAGAGGCGTTAATAGGACTCCATAGTTACCTTTTATGCTTTCATTGTGTTTTATTTTGAGCCAGCCCTCGAGTAATGCAGACTGTAACAAATCATATTCTCGATCTTTGATTTAGTACTTATTACATATGATATTCTTGATATTTGTACTATGAGTGCTAGTGTCACATCTGAAAACAAATTCAATTTTGGAATATGAATTATTAATTTAGTATTTTTCTTGCATTTTGCTTGTGATTGCTTGATTTGAGTAGGATTTGAGTGATATTTGGGGCTCAATGTTTTTTGTGGAATTACTTGAAACCCTAAAATCATTTTAGATTGTTTATAATGCCAAAATGGAGCTTATAAAAATTGTGTGGAATTTTATTTTATTATTGGGTCGGGAATAATTTCTCTTAAGCACCAAATATTGGATGAGAATGTGTGAAATTTTTCCAAAATGACTGGAGTGAATTTAATTTTTGAATCAAATCCAAATTCAGAAGAAAAAAAAAGAAAAAAAAGATAAAAATAGAAAACATAAACCTACCGAACCCAACCCAGTGGCCGACTTGCCCAACTCGTGTCTCACGCCCATTGAGTGAGTCCAAGCACAGCAAAGCTAGCCTCAATCGGCCGAGCCTCTCCCTTCTCTCCTGATGACCCACAAGTATAGGGGATCAATCGTAGTCCTTTCGATAAGAGTGTCAAACCCAATGAGGAGCAGAAGGAAATGACAAGTGGTTTTCAGCAAGGTAATGTCTGCAAGCATTGAAATTGTCGGTGACAAGTTGTTTGATAGCAAGATAATTTATAACAAGCAAGTAACGGTAACGGTAAATAAAGTGCAGCAAGGTTGCCCAATCCTTTTGAGGCAAAGGACAGGCCAAAACGGTCTCTTATAATAAGCAAAGCATTCTTGAGGTACTGATAAGCACATTTCATATATACAATTTTGGCATAGAAATATATTATTTATTGAGATATGACCATCAATTCTTGCTGTGAAATATTGAATATTTGCATGAAAATCATATAAAGTATCATTTACTAGTCATTTTGTTTCTTTTGCAGAAAAGTGCGCAAATGCACTATAAACTTCAAGATCTGGACTAGTGGCTAAGAGAACCAGTCAAGTGAAAAGGAAGAAGAAAGACAGAGGGACTTGTGTGTGAAGAAATGATGCTCCATGGGACAAGTTAAAGAAGAAAGGGACCTTCTTATGAAGAAAGAAGAAAAGGAGAAGGGCCAAAATTGCAAAGTGGTAGATCAGAGGAGGGGTCAAAATCCCTAGCGGCAGCTAATCCCCTTTCGTGCCTGGCATCTCCATCCCCTCTTTCCCCCGCCTCCTTCTTCCACCTCCGGCCGCCGCCGCGGCCAGGCCGGCGTGGCGACGCGCCACCCAACACCTCTACCTGCTCCACAACCCCGCAGCACCTCCACCCGTGCCATCGCGCTCCCACCACATCACCATCACCGCCGGCACCACCGCGCGCCACCACTCTCCTCCTCCTACACCATCCATCCATCGCAGCCGCGCCACCGCGCCATCAACAGCATCCACCATCATCGATCCATCTCCACCTTCACTGTGCCATCCCTCCACCATCTCCAGCCACCGCCATACCTCGCGCGACCAACCAGACAAATGGGAGCATAGGCGTCTGGTCATCCGCGTGAGGGCGCCCCCGTTTTGCTGCTCTACTTCTCCTAACTCATGATGTTGCTCTTCTCTCCACACCCCCACTGCATCTTCTTTTTCCCCTTGACCTCCTGCTGCTATCTCCTCTTCTTCCTCCCTGAACCATAACTGCTGCTGCTCCCTTCTCCTCACGCCTCTGCTACAGGCTGCTGCTCCTTATCTGAACCAACTGCTGCTGCTTCTCTTCCCCTACTTGCTACTCTGCTCCATTTCTTCTGCGTCCCCTGCTGCTCCTAACCTTGCTGCTGCTTCTCTCTTCTTCCCTTATCTCTGCTGCTGCTCGTCTCCAACTGAACCTGCTGTTCTCTTTCTCCCTCTCTGTAATTCATGGAAATTGTAATGTATTAAGTATTTTGTTTAGTTCAGAGACCTATACTTTTCTAGTAGTATTATTCAATATATGTGCCCTGTTTATCAATTAGTGTTTTGTAAGAACTAAGATTACTAGTCAATTTTTGTGTTGTTTGTGTGCTCTGTCAAGTGAGAAGTTTGAACCTCTTTAAATTCTTAGTTCCTGTGTTAGCTATGTACATGTGGATATATATGTTTGTTATGCGAAATATTTGACCTGTCATACTTTGTTTAGTGAAACAGTATTTTTCATATGTGTGTGGTGTCCTATGATATATACATATATGTGTGTTTGTGTTGTGATATATTTTCGTCCCTGTCTTAGTATTGTTTCTTCCCTTTGTTCATGTATGATAGTTATATATGTGTCGTTGTCATATTATTCCCCTTTGTGTTAGTGTTTTAGATTCTCAAGTGTGATGAAAATACCAAAAAGATATTGAGTAAAATCTGATTCTCCCTTGTTGCTTATCCGCAATTTTGTTTGCTGACAATCATTGATAGTTTAGGTTTACTTTTTGTTCTCATCATCTAAATTCTGTCACCTAGCTTTAGCCAGAGCATAGTCGCCGTCGTCTAGTCCCTGTGGAGAACACGACATCCGTAGTTTGGGCATAAAAACCCTGCTATATTACAATTGATCATTTTGGCGCCGTTGCCGGGGATTAGCGTCGAGCGTTTGTGTGAGGCTTTAGACTAGGTTTAGCTTGTTTCCTTTTTGTGCTTTATATATTTGTGATATATCTCTAGCCACTAACCCCTGTTCTAGTTAGTATCTTTTTGTCTTCTTTTCCTTTTTGCAGGTTGGATTATCCTCTCGATTATGGCTTACTATTCAGATCATCAGGCTTATGCGAGCAACACTACAAACAGCACGGAAAGTGTTCAAGAACTGATAGGTAAGATTTCCCATCGATTAGATGATTTAGCTTGGCAGCGAGAAGGAGTTTTTGAGGATAGGCCTAGTTCTTACGATCCTTATTCTAGAGGTCATCCTTATGTTGCTCCTACTTGCCATATTTGTGGATTTCAGGGCCATTCGCCCGCTGAATGTCAGCGTGGTTACTCCCATCCTCCGGATTGTTTTGGCATGAGCTTCGCTCAACAACATAGCTCATACCAAAACAATTACTCACATGGGTGGCCTGAAAGCCTGAATATGTCATATAGGAGCAACAACCCTGAGATCTCATCGTTTTCTTCTAGTAATCATATGCAGGGATTTAGGTATGAAGAGGAGAGCCACAACCATGCACCACAACAATTTTATTCACCTCCTACTCATATACCTCAATACCAGGAGATGTGTCCAATGGAGTTAAATGGTCCTCCATTTGGTCAACCAACAACTCCAGCACCTTTTGTGCAAGCTCGTGTGCAAGTGCCCGCACAAGATGAGTTCGATGACATAGACAAGCTCACACTTTGGAGTCTCGAGTTCACTTGGAGTGCCGAGGATGATCCTATTAGGAAGGTTATACTAGATGAAATGAAGAAGATCAAGAGTGGAAAAGAGCTAGTGGAAGAAGTAAGGAAGATTGAGAAGAACATCAACGCTGGCAGCACTATTTCTTCACAGCTAGAGTTGAGTGTTGCCGAGATTCCCCTTGATACATGTGAGGTTCCAACACCGTCACATCCAGTTGAGCAAGATAGCAAGAGTCCAGAGGAAGAAATACCTCAGATTGAAGAAGATGAACTAGAAGACAAGGAACAAGATGATCAAGAGCTGCAATTCCCAAGTGATCAAGTTGAAGACTCATCATCTACTACTCCTGAAGAAGTACAAGAAGCTGCTGTAGATGAAGATGAAGAACATGAGATTCATTTGCCTATTGTCATACCAGAGCGTGATGTGTCAGGTTTACCCAATCCTCTTGATGACATGATGCCTTGTGATTTCTTTGCTACTACCTTGCATTACATGATACCATCAATTAAGCTAGACTTGAAAAATTATTTGCTTGGACATGATCATACATACATTGTTGGTGGCATTGCTCTCATTCCTGATGATGACACTTATTTTCCTTATGCTAGTCCTATGCTTAATGAAACATATTATTCCTATGCTAGTCTTGAGCTTAATGATAAATTTCATCCTCATGTTAGTGTCAACCTTGCTGATTTCTACCATCCTAAACATGTGCTTTATAGTTATGCTTATGTAATTGGATATTCGATTGATCACTTGGAGGGTATTAACCCTACCACTTGCATTGTCTCTTTTGTTGAGAGTGCTTTCAGGTTTTTGCTTGTGCACGATCCATTACATGCTGACCAGGTTCGAGGTGACATTCCTTGGGACCCTGGTGGACTCAGAGCATGGGGATGAAGAGAAGCAAGGGGGCACACACGAGGAAGGGAGAAGCTGGAGCAGGCATGAGGATAGAGAAGCAAAAGGAGAGGAGCTGCAGTTGGTGAGGTGATCGAGAGAGTGCTACATCATCAAAGCCCGGTGAGCTGTTTCATGACCCATTCCGAGAATATCATCCATTGATACATGCTGAAATCACATGTTATTTGGGTTGCTTGAGTCATTTCTTAAATACCGTCCCACTGAATTTTACCTTCGACATAGGGCAATTGATGTGAATATGTGAACTGAGTGTTGAATGCCTTGTAAACTAGTGATCTATACAATGCTTGCTTTGCTGAAATTAGTGAAAGCTATTAGTTTTGAGTGCTCAAATCCCTAGTACACTAGAAAACTTAATCATTTTTTGCTTTTACCTCGATACACCTAGATCACCATGTTTAGATGCTGAATTTGTGCCAAGTGTCTTCCCATTGAGAGCAATCACCTAACCACTATGGATTAGCATGCTATGTTCCCTGGATCGGTAGCATGTGAACCAGACATGGAGAAGTGATGATTCCTGTTTTTGTTCTTATGCATTGTTCATTTAAGATAAGTAATAATGAATAAATAAGTTTGACTACCTACAGTAGCATGCCATGTTCCCGGGATCGGTGGCATGTGAAATCGGGTTAGCTTGGGCAGTAATTAATAATAAAAAAAATGTAATTGTCGAACCAGGTGTATACCATGTTCTCGGGATCGGTGGTATGTTCCTTTGGGGAGACCAACAAACTAAAAAAACTAATAATTGGTCGAGCCAGGTGTATACCATGTTCTCGGGATCGGTGGTATGTTCCTTTGGTGAGACTGATAAAATATTATCATTACTTCCTTCAAATTTAATAAGTGGTTCAACCACAGAGTCATATTTCTGCAAATAAGAGATTTAATTCCAGTTCTTTTTGTTCTCGGGATCATGCTCTCTTTAGGAACCATTTGGCGCAGTCATCATTTAAACTTGTTGATCCTCTTTTATCATTGTAAAAGTTTAAAATGGTCGAGTTTACTAGTGTCCTATTGATATGTAGCACTCCTAACCATTAATTTTCACTAGCTAAGTCCAAGGCATGCACTGTTTAGAGACCTGCTTCACTTGACATTTCTAGTCAGTTCACTGTTCATTATCTAGCCTTTGTCATATGCCTTTGCTTGAGGACAAGCAAAGATTTAAGTGTGGGGGAACTTGATAAGCACATTTCATATATACAATTTTGGCATAGAAATATATTATTTATTGATATATGACCATCAATTCTTGTTGTGAAATATTGAATATTTGCATGAAAATCATATAAAGTATCATTTACTAGTCATTGTGTTTCTTTTGCAGAAAAGTGCGCAAAGGCACTATAAACTTCAAGATCTGGACTAGTGGCTAAGAGAACTAGTCAAGTGAAAAGGAAGAAGAAAGACAGAGGGACTTGTGTGTGAAGAAATGATGCTCCATGGGACAAGTTAAAGAAGAAAGGGACCTTCTTACGAAGAAAGAAGAAACGGAGAAGGGCCAAAATTGCAAAGTGGCAGATCAGAGGAGGGGTCAAAATCCCTAGCGGCAGCTAATGCCCTTTCATGCCTGGCATCTCCATCCCCTCTTTCCCCCGCCTCCTTCTTCCACCTCCGGCCGCCGCCGCGGCCAGGCCGGCGTGGCGGCACGCCACCCAGCACCTCCACCTGCTCCACAACCCCACAGCACCTCCACCCGTGCCATCGCGCTCCCACCACATCACCATCACCACCAGCACCACCGCGCGCCACCACTCTCCTCCCCCTACACCATCCATCCATCGCAGCCGCGCCACCGCGCCATCACCAGCATCCACCATCATCGATCCATCTCCACCTTCACTGCGCCATCCCTCCACCATCTCCAGCCATCGCCGTACCTCGCACAACCAACCAGACAAAGGGGAGCGCAGGCGTCTGGTCATCCGCGTGAGGGCGCCCCCGTTTTGCTGCTCTAATTCTCCTAACTCATGATGTTGCTCTTCTCTCCACACCCCCACTGCATCTTCTTTTTCCCCTTGACCTCCTGCTGCTGTCTCCTCTTCTTCCTCCCTGAACCATAACTGCTGCTGCTCCCTTCTCCTCACGCCTCTGCTACAGGCTGCTGCTCCTTATCTGAACCAACTACTGCTGCTTCTCTTCCCCTACTTGCTACTCTGCTCCATTTCTTCTGCGTCCCCTGCTGCTCCTAACCTTGCTGCTGCTTCTCTCTTCTTCCCTTATCTCTGCTGCTGCTCGTCTCCAACTGAACCTGCTGTTCTCTTTCTCCCTCTCTGTAATTCATGGAAATTGTAATGTATTACGTATTTTGTTTAGTTCAGAGACCTATACTTTTCTAGTAGTATTATTCAATATATGTGCCATGTTTATCAATTAGTGTTTTGTAAGAACTAAGATTACTAGTCAATTTTTGTGTTGTTTGTGTGCTCTGTCAAGTGAGAAGTTTGAACCTCTTTAAATTCTTAGTTCCTGTGTTAGCTATGTACATGTGGATATATATGTTTGTTATGCGAAATATTTGACCTGTCATACTTTGTTTAGTGAAACAGTATTCTTCATATGTGTGTGGTGTCCTGTGATATATACATATATGTGTGTTTGTGTTGTGATATATTTTCGTCCCTGTCTTAGTATTGTTTCTTCCCTTTGTTCATGTATGATAGTTATATATGTGTCCTTGTCATATTATTCCCCTTTGTGTTAGTGTTTTAGATTCTCAAGTGTGATGAAAATACCAAAAAGATATTGAGTAAAATCTGATTCTCCCTTGTTGCTTATCCGCAATTTTGTTTGCTGACAATCATTGATAGTTTAGGTTTACTTTTTGTTCTCATCATCTAAATTCTGTCACCTAGTTTTAGCCAGAGCATAGTCGCCGTTGTCTAGTCCCTGTGGAGAACACGACATCCGTAGTTTGGGCATAAAAACCCTGCTATATTACAATCGATCAGGTACACCGCAATGGTGATTTTTCAAGTTTGCTGTTTTAACCTTCAACAAGGACCAGCCGCAGTCAATTTTGATTCAACTAAAGTAGGAGAAACAGACACCCGCCAACCACATTTATGCAAAACTAGTTGCGTTTCTATCGGTGGAACCGGTCTCATGAACATGGTCATGTAAGGTTGGTCCGGGCCGCTTCATCCAACAATACCACCCAATCAAAATAAGACATTGGTGGCAAGTAGTATGACTATCACCGCCCACAGCTCGTTGTGTTCTACTCGTTCATATCATCTACGCATAGACCTGGCTCGGATGCCACTATTGGGAAATGTAGCATGCAATTTCAAAAACAATTCCTATGCTCACGCAAGATCTATCTAGGAGATGCGTAGCAACAAGAGGGGGAGAGTGTGTCCACATACCCTCGTAGACCAAAAGCGGAAGCGTTTGCCAACGCGGTTCATGTAATCGAACTTCTTATCGTTCTAATCGATCAAGTACCGAACGCACGGTACCTTCGAGTTCTGCACATGTTCAGCCTGATGACGTCCCTCGAACTCTTGATCCAGCAGAGTGTCAAGGAAGCAGAAGAATTCTGTTAGCATGACATCATGGTGACGGTGATGGTGAAGTTATCCACGCAGGGCTTCGCCTAAGCACTACGTGAATATGGCCAGAGGCGTAAACTGTGGAAGGGGGCACCGCACATGGCTAGGAATCAATGTTGTGTGTTCTAGCAGTGCCCCCCAAATATATATAGGTCGGAGAGGGAGGGGAGCATCAAGGGGTGCCCCAAATAGGAGGGATCCTACTTGGGTGCCTCCTCGAAGTCGGCCTCCCCCCTTCCATAAGTATCAGAGGAGGAAGGAAAGAGAGGGGGGAGGGAAGGAAAGGGGGAGGCCGATCCTCCCCTTTCCTTCTGCCTTCCCTCCTTTCCTTCTCCTCCTATTTCGGCCTATAGGGGGGCGCACCAGCCCCTTAGGGGATGGTTTGTCCCTCTCTTGGCCCATTAGGCCCATATAGTTTGCCGGTGGGGGGTGGGGGGGGGGGGGTGCCCGGAACCCTTTTCTGGTGACCCGATACGTACTCGGTACCCACAGAACACTTCTAGTGTCCGAATACTATCATCCTATGTATCAATCTTTACCTCTCAACCATTTCGAGACTCCTCATCATGTCCGTGATCTCATCCGGGACTCCGAACAACATTCGGTCACCAAATCACATAACTCATATAATACAAATTCGTCATCGAACGTTAAGCATGCGGACCCTACGGGTTCGAGAGCTATGTAGACATGACCGAGACACCTCCTCGGTCTATAAACAATAACGGAACCTGGATGCTCATATTTGCTCCTACATATTCTATGAAGACCTTTATCGATCGAACCGTTATGACACCATATGTTATTCCCTTTGTCATCGGTATGTTACTTGTCCGAGATTCGATCGTTGGTACCTTCATACCTAGTTCAATCTTGTTACTGGCAAGTCTCTTTACTCGTTCCATAATGCATCATCCTGCAACTAACTCAGTAGTTACTTTGCTTGCAAGGCTTCTTATGATGTGCATTACTTAGAGGGTCCAGAGATACCTCTTCGATACTCAGAGTGACAAATCCTAATCTCGATCTATGCCAACCCAAAAAACACCTTCGGAGATACCTGTAGAGCATCTCTATAATCACCCAGTTACGTTGTGACATTTGATAGCACACGAGGCATTCCTCTAGTATTCAGGAGTTGCATAATCTCATAGTCTGAGGAATATGTATTTGACATGAAGAAAGCAGTAGCAATAAAACTAAATGATCATAATGCTAAGCTAACGAATGGGTCTTGTCCATCACATCGTTCTCCTAATGACGTGATCCCATTCATCAAATGATAACACATGTATATGGTTAGGAAACTTAACCATCTTTGATTAATGAGCTAGTCAAGTAGAGGCATACTAGGGACACAGTGTTATGTCTATGTATCCACACATGTATCAAGTTTTCGGTTAATACAATCTAGCATGAATAATAGACATTTATGATGAATAAGGAAATATAAAATAACACCTAGATTGGATATGAACTCCTTCATCCAAACTCCTTCATTTGCTGCTTCCCAAGCAGCTATGTACTCTGCTTCACACGTAGATCCCGCCATGACGCTCTGCTTGGAACTGCACCAACTGACAGCTCCACCATTCAATAAAACTACGTATCCGGATTGTGACTTAGAGTCATCCGGATCTGCGTCAAAGCTAGTATTGACGTAACCATTTATGATGAGCTCTTTGTCTCCTCCATAAACGAGAAACATATCCTTAGTCCTTTTAAGGTACTTCAGGATGTTTTTGCCCGCTGTCCAGTGATCCACTCCTAGATTAATTTTTTACCTCCCTGCTAAACTTATAGCAGGGCACACATCTGGTGTGGTACAAAACATAGCATACATGATAGAACCTATGGTTGAGGCATAGGGAATGATTTTCATTTTCTATCTATCTTCTGAAGTGGTTGGGCATTGAGTCTGACTCAACCTCACACCTTGTAACACAGGCAAGAACCCTTTCTTTGACTGATTCATTTTGAACTTCTTCAAAACTGTATCAAGGTATGTGCTTTGAGAAAGTCCTATTAAGCGTCTTGATTTATCTCCATAGATCTTGATGCCCAATACATAAGCAGCTTCACTAAGGTCTTTCATTGAAAAACTTTTATTCAAGTATCCTTTTATGCTATCCAGAAATTCTACATCATTTCCAATCAACAATATGTCATCCACATATAATATTAGAAATTCTATGGAGCTCCCACTCACTTTCTTGTAAATACAGGCTTCTCTGAAAGTCTGTATAAAACCATATGCTTTGATCACCTCATCAAAGGATATATTCCAACTCCGATATGCTTGCACCCATCCATAAATGGATTGCTGGAGCTTGCACACTTTGTTAGCATGTAAAGAATGCAGTTTTGACGTCCATTAAGGAATGCGGTTTTGACGTCCATTTGCCAGATGTTAGGATCGACAAAACCTTCTGGTTGCATCATATACAACTCTTCATTAAGAAATTCATTAAGGAATGCATTTTTTACGTCCATTTGCCAGATTTCATAATCATAAAATGCAGGAACTGCTAACATGATTCAGACAGACTTAAGCATCACTACGACTGAGAAAGTCTCATCGTAGTCAATTCCTTAAACTTGTCAAAAACCTTTTGCGACAAGTCGAGCTTTATAGACAGTAACATTACAATCAATGTCAGTTTTCTTCTTGAAGATCCATTTATTCTCTATGGATCGCCAATCATCGGGCAAATCCACCAAAGTCCACACTTTGTTCTCATACATGGATCCTATCTTAGATTTCATGGCCTCAAGCCATTTATCGGAATCTGGGCTCATCATAGCTTCTTCATAGTTCGTAGGTTCGTCATGGTCAAGTAACATGACTTCCAAAACAGGATTGTCATATGCTACCGCTTGAGCTTGCGTTGCTTTTTCCCTTTAAGAGGAAAGGAAGATGCAACAAAGTAGAGTAAGTATTTCCCTCAATTTGAGAACCAAGGTATCAATCCAGTAGGAGACACTCACAAGTAATCAAATACCTACACAAACAATCAAAAACTTGTACCCAACACGATAAAGGGGTTGTCAATCCCTTCACAGTTACTTGCAAAAGTGATATATGATAGAGATGGATAAACGGTAAGTAAATATTTTTGGTATTTTTGGTTTATAGATCGGAAAGTAAAGATTGCAAATTAAAGGAATGGCGATAGAAATTGGCAAGTTGATGGAAAAATAATATGATGTAAAATAGACCCCGGGGCCATAGGTTTCACTAGTGGCTTCTCTGAAGATAGCAAATATTACGGTGGGTGAACAAATTTCTGCCGAGCAATTGATAGAAGAGCGCATAATTATGACAATATCTAAGGCAATGATCATGAACATATGCATCACGTTCGTATCAAGTAGACCGAAATGATTCTGCAACTACTACTATTAGTCCACACATCGACCGCTATCCAGCATGCATCTAGAGTATTAATTTCATAAATAACGGAGTAACGCATTAAGTAAGATGACATGTTGTAGAGGAATTAACTCAAGCAATATGATGAAAACCCCATCTTTTTATCCTCGATGGCAACAATATAATACGTGCCCTGATGCCCCTACTGTCACTAGGAAAGGACACCGCAAGATTGAACCCAAAGCTAAGCACTTCTCCCATTGCAAGAAAAACCAATCTAGTAGGCCAAACTAAATCAATAATTCGAAGAGACTTGCAAAGATATCAAATCATGCATATAAGAATTCAGAGAAGAACCAAATAATGTTCATAGATAATGTGATCATAAATCCACAATTCATTGGATCTCGACAAACACACCGCAAAAGAGTATTACATCGAATAGATCTCCAAGAACATCAAGGAGAACATGGTATTGAAAATCAAAGAGAGAGAAGAAACCATCTAGCTACTAGCTATGGACCCATAGGTCTATGGTAAACTAATCACGCTTCATCGGAGAGGCATTGGTGTTGATGTAGAAGCCCGCCGAGAATGAATCCCCCACCGGCAGGACACTGAAAAAGGTCCCTAGATGGGATCTCATGGGTACAGAAGGTTGCGGCAGTTGAAAAGTGGTTTCGTGGCTCCCCTCAATGTTTTCAGGGTATAAGAGTATATATAGGCGAAGGAACTAGGTTAGGAGACCCATGAGGGGCCCATGAGGCAGGGGGCATGCCCTACCCCCCTGGGCGCGCCCTCCACCCTCGTGGCCGCCTCGTTGCATCTCCGACTTCATCTCCAAGTCTCCTGGTTTGCTTCTGGTCCAAGAAAGATGATCATGAAAGTTTCATTCTGTTTGGACTCCGTTTGGTATTCCTTTTCTGCAAAACTCTAAAACAGGCAAAAAAACAGAAACTAGCATTGGGCTCTAGGTTAATAGGTTAGTCCCAAAAATAATATAAAATGGCATATTAAACATCCAAAACAGATAACATAATAGCATGGAACAATAAAAAATTATAGATACGTTGGAGACGTATCAAGCATCCCCACGATTAATTCCTGCTCGTCCTCGAGTAGGTAAATGATAAAAATGAATTTTTGATGTGGAATGCTACCTAACATATTTATCCATGTAATTCTCTTTATTGTGGCATGAATGTTCAGATCCGAAATATTCAAACAAAAGGTTAATATTGACATAAAAACAATAATACTTCAAGCATACTAACAAGGCAATTATGTCTTCTCAAAATAACATGGCCAAGGAAAGCTTATTCCTACAAAATCATGTAGTCTGGCTATGCTCCATCTTCGTCACACAAAAATATTCAAATCATGCAGAACCCCGGTTTCAGCCAAGAAATTGTTTCATACTTTAGTATTCTCAAACTTTTTCAACTTTCACGCAATACATGATCGTGAGCCATGGACATAGCACTATAGGTGGAATAGAATGGTGGTTGTGGAGAAGACAAAAAGAAGAAGATAGTCCCACATCAACTAGGTGTATCAACGGGCTATGGAGATGCCCATCAATATATATCAATGTGAGTGAGTAGGGATTGCCATGCAATGGATGCACTAGAGCTATAAGTGTATGAAATCTCAAAAAGGAAACTAAGTGGGTGTGCATCCAACTTGCTTACTCATGAAGACCTACGACATTTGAGGAAGCCCATCGTTGGAATATACAAGCCAAGTTCTATAATGAAAAATTCCCACTAGTATATGAAATTGACAAAATAAGAGTCTCTCTATCATGAAGATCATGGTGCTACTTTGAAGCACAATTGTGGAAAAATGATAGTAACATTGCCCCTTCTCATTTTTTCTTTCTCTTTTTTTTCTTGGCTTCTTTGGCCTCCTTTTCCCCCCATTTTTTTATTTTCTCACATGGGACAATGCTCTAATAATGATGATCATCACACTTCTATTTACTTACAACTAGAAAAATTACAACTCAATGCCTAGAACAAAATATGACTCTATGTGAATGCCTCAGGTGGTGTACCGGGATGTGCAATGAATCAAGAGTGACATGTATGAGAATTATGAAAGGTGGCTTTGCCACAAATATGATGTCAACTACATGATCATGCAAATCAATATAACAATGATGAAGCGTGTCATATAAATGGAACGGCGGAAAGTTGCATGGCAATATATCTTGGAATGACTATGGAAATGCCATAATAGGTAGGTATGGTGGCTATTTGAGGAAGTATATTATGGGTGTATGGTATCGGGGAAATTTGCGCAGCACCAAAGAGGCTTGCAATGGTGGAAGGGTGAGAGTGCGTATAATCCATGGACTCAACATTAGTCATAAAGAACTAACATACTTATTGCAAAAATCTACAAGTCATCAAAACCACGCACTACACGCATGCTCCTAGGGGAAGGGTTGGTAGGAGTTAACCATTGCATGATCCCGACCTACACTCAAAGGATGACAATAAAAGAGATACTTCATGCTCCAAATTTGTTACACAACGGTTTACCATACATGCATGCTACGTGACTCACAAACCTCAACACAAGTATTTCTCAAATTCACAATTACTCCACTAGCATGACTCTAATATCACCATCTTCATATCTCAAAACAATCATAAAGAATCAAACTTCTCATAGTATCCAATGCACTTTTTATGAAAGTTTTTATTATATCCCCCTTGGATGCCCATCATATTGGGACTAATTTTATAACCAAAGCAAATTACCATGCTATTCTAAAAGACTCTCAAAATAATATAAGTGAAGCATGAGAGTTCATTAATTTATATAAAATAAAACCACCGCCGTCCTCTAAAAAGATAAAAGTGAAGTACTAGAGCAATATTGCCTAGCTCGAAAGATATAAGTGAAGCACATAGAGTATTCTAATAAATCACGATTCATGCATGTCTCTCCCAAAAGGTGTGAGTTGGATTACGGGTTCCGCAAACCCTTGAGAGGTTCGAACTCTGGGGTGCATGCAAAGATCTCACTCTCCCCAGTTTACCAACTCACCAATCTCACAGCCTAACGCGTCGAGCTCGAAGGAAACGGGGCACAACAGTTTACTCAGGTTCGCGCCACCTTGCGGTGTAAAACCCCACTCCTGCTTTGTGGTGGATTTGCCTCGAGGGGCTGAGGAAGAACTAGTACAATGTAGAACAACCTCAGGAGGCGTGTTCTTGAGCTCAAGT
This sequence comes from Triticum aestivum, assembly GCF_018294505.1. NCBI lineage: Eukaryota > Viridiplantae > Streptophyta > Magnoliopsida > Poales > Poaceae > Triticum > Triticum aestivum. The sequence goes on along the minus strand of NC_057795.1, from coordinate 471,450,642 downwards.
GAGCTGGTGAGCTGGTAAGGGTGGAATGGATCCGATCCCCCTCCTTGGTGGTGGCTAGGTCCTATTTATAGTGGCCTTGGTCCTCTTCCCGAATGGAGGCGGTAAGGGATCCCACAACAGCAAATTTGAAGGGAGACAACAAGTACATATTATCCTGACTAAAGTGGTCTTCGCCTGCAAAAGCCTCTGGTCGTGACGCTGAAGTGGGCTTGGCGATGACCTCCGTCCTGCCATCCTGACGGTCTTGGTCTTGTTGTGCGAGAAAGAAACCTTTGGTTGCTTCCTCGGGACTCCACGCCTGCTGGTCGCCTCCTTGGCACCAAAGAGGAAACTGGTACTCTGCGCCCGCTTGGCGCCCGCCTAGCCTTGGTCGTCATGGCTCACGTCATCCGAACCTCGCTGAGGTGAGCCTTGCATAGAAATCTCTGGTTCTTAGGAGCCAGCCTAAGGAGGCCGATCCCTTTGGAGGTCTTGATGTCGTCTACCTCATGATGCTTGGACCCTCGCGAGGGTCTTGGGTTGTTGATGTGGAAACTGGGTCATACCAGGCCGCTGGTGGAGCCACGCCGCGCGACAAGCAGGAAAGTCTGGGTACCCCCGTATCCAGAACACTGACAGTAGCCCTCGGGCCTAAGGCATGCTCGGACTTGGCTTCTAGGCGAAACCAAAGGGCAAATGTGGAGCTCCGTGGGCCCTAACCACCTGAGGCCTTGGTCGATGCATGGCGATTGATGGGACGTGGGCGTCTCCACTTCCCCATGCTGCCTCGGCAACTGCCTGACTTGACGAGTCAATGTTGCATGCAGAGAAGACATCATTGCACAGGATCATGGAGGCCGGCGGTTGGCCTCCCTCCGACTATAAATGAGGGGAGGGGCAGAGCCCCCCTCGCTCATCTCTATCTTCGTCTCCCCGCTACTCATTCCTTCTTCTTATCCACCTTGCCGTAGCATCCATGGCACCAATTAGGAGATTATCCGCGGTAGAGAAGGGAAAAGCACCCCAGGAGGAGCCAGAGCCACTTCCTTCGAAGAAACGGTTTTGCCGTCCCTGTGACACCGGCACGGGGCAGGAGGTGACCCGGCCTTGGCATGTACGGCCTCCGCCCGACTTCCCCCTTCCCTCGTATGCTCACGCGCAGGATGGCAATGCTCGTCGCCGAGTGATCCTGGGAGGCAACGACCGAGCCAAAGCTAAGCGGCCAGCAGGGCCGCGAACCCACGCCGAGGGTAGCTCACGCAAGTTTGTGTTGTGGACAGCGATGCTGCCTGACTCGTGGATCCGGCTCCCGAGGTTCTTCGTCGATGAAATGCTGCTGAGGGGGCCGCTTGAGCTGTGTTTGGAACATGCCGGGTGCTGCAGCCCGACCACTTGGGCTAAGGTTGAGGTAGTGCCTCCCGGCGATGTCTTCATGACCCGCAGATGGGGCGAGGTCGCCTGCGCCTGCCGCATAGAAGGGGCCCTCACAATCCAGTTCGAGTACGATGGCGCCTCCACTCTGTTCTTCAAGGTCTTCGACAAGGAGGGCAGGCGGCTGGAGTGCTGCCCTGGAGGAAGCAGCCCGCGGGGCACGGCCGTGAGTGCTAGGCCCACCTCCGACCCCACCGGCGTCTCCGCCAGTAGCAGCGATGACTCCTGGGAATCCAGCGACTCTCCTGAGCTCAGCGATTCTACGGAGTCTAGTGACGATAGCTACATGCCGCCGAGCTCCCGCCGCGCTCGGAGTGCAGCAGTGGCATCCGCCCGTTGTCGCCGGTGATGCCCTATGGCCTGGTCCTCCAGAGTTTGCCTTCTTTTGTTTCCTTGCACGAAATTATGACCAGCCCCGTGGGGGTATATAAAAACTGTGATGATTTAATTCCAACATTACTCTTCTTATTATTATGTTGAAACCGCGTATCCAACTCCAGCACGGTTCCCCTTTCCGTCCCCTAGGTAGTGTGGTGCTCTACGCTGACGGGACCCAGTCCCCAGGCAGGCTTCAGCCATCGCTGGTATGCCAGGTCGCGGTGCTGTGGTCAAGGCCAGGAGGTGAGCAGCCCATGGTCCGGTGAGAGCTCCTAAGGCGCGATGCTCATGAGGCCCCCCTTGGCATGCAAGTATCTTCCCTAGAAACGGAAAAGGAAGCGACACTGCCCGAGCGAGACTGTGAAAGTCATGCGATTGGGTCGCGAGATTTATGCCGACATGTGAGAGACTTATCTTTTAGCGAACTTGCAGCGATTCCCATGTGTGGCGCCCATTCATGCCTTAGTGGTAGCGCCGCGAGGTAGGGCCCACGACGGCCATCCCCTTTTCTCGCTCGTCTAGGTGCTCTACGTCCTCGGGTCCCAGCCCTCGAGCGAGATTCAGCCCCCGCTGGTATGCCAGGTTGTGATGCCGTGGTCAAGGCCAGTGGATGAGGGATGGAGAGCCTGTAGGAGCTTCTGAGGCGCGATGCTCAGGATCCCCCCTTTAACATGCAAGCAACTCGCGTGAGAAGGTGGTGGCCGCCGGGCCCGCCCATAGCTAGCCTTCAGGTGTACCTGCGTGTTAACCTAAGGAGGAGAATACGACCCCTAGCAATGCTTGCTGCCTACCCTTGATTTTTTCGCGGGAAGACGACGACACCAAGGACCCGGTGAGGTTGTAGGATCTTGAAGTATGTCTAGAGGGGGGGGGGTGATTAGACTACTTGACCAATTAAAAACTTAACCTTTTCCCAGTTTTAGACTTTGGCAGATTTTAGCTATCTTATCACAAGTCAAGCAATCTTCACACAATTCAAGCAAGCGTGCAAAGAGTATATGAGCAGCGGAAAGTAAAGCATGCAACTTTCAAGAATGTAAAGCGAAGGGTTTGGAGATTTCAAATGCAATTTGGAGACACGGTGATTTTAGAGCCATGGTTTCGATAGGTGGTGCTATCGTACATCCACTGTCACATCCCTAGTTCTGGTATGCACTAGACTAGCCCTTCATGTGTGCATCATGTTTAATTTTTCAAATAAACTTGAAATGGGGATTGTCCAAACCCTAGCATTAAAGGAATTCACTAGGTTCAAATAAAAATATTCTCAATGAACCCAAAATGCTCTTCAGAAAAGTTCATTATTTTTGGATTGGTCTAGAACCTCTCCCAAAAATGGTGCACATTTTTCTAGGCCATTCTAGATTTTTGAATTAAATCTTATTGTATTTGACTTTGGGAATTTAAATACTATAAATAATTTAAATGTTCAAATAATGTTGGAACTATTTTTGGGCCACTGAAATAATTCAGCAAGTGTCCATGAATATTTTCAGGATTTTAGGAAATGCCTTGGTATTTTTCCTAAGCTCAAAACAGAGGCAAATAATTAGAAAACAAAAATAAATTAGAAAACAGAGAGAGAGAGAGTTAGTACCTGGGCCACTTACCTGGCAGCCCAGCTGTTCTGGCCCAGCAGGCCGACCAAGCTGACTGGCCAGCGCCAGTCGTCCCCTTCCTCGCGCCAGGAGGACAGGGGCACGCGCCCGGCGTGCGCGGCCACGCGCCCCGGCCACCTCCTCCCTTCGTGCCTGCCTGGCTCCTCCCCGGTGCTCCTAGATGACGCCACGCACCCCTTGGACCCCCCTCGTTCGCTCTCTCGTCCCCATCCCCTCCTCTGGCTCCCTCTCTCTCCCACCGAGCGGAGCTCATCGCCGCCGCTTGCTGCTGCCGCCGCCACCGCCTCCCCCTCGCTTCTTCGACATTCCCAAAAGCTTCGCCTCGACCCCCTCTTCCTCCTCGACGAGCCACGCATCTCCGGAAGCACTGGAGCCTCGCCATCGAGCTCGACCCTGCCGCCTCTGCACCGAGATCGCCGGCGACCGTACGCCATCCCCGACGCCTCCCCGAGCTGTCTGAGCTTCTCTACGTGACCGCTGTGAGCTTCCGCATCGAATCCCCCTCTTCCCCGCCTCGATTTCTTGCTGTAGCCGTCGCCCCCTTGAAGACGAACCGCGCCGCCACATGAACTCGTCGCTGACGAGGCTCGGTGACCAAATGGTCTCGTGCGTACCTCCGTTGGGCTCGTGAGCTCTCGTAGACCCCGTAGGTGCAAACGGCTGGTCCTCCCGCAGGCCGTAGCACCAAAACCGCGAGCACCCGAACTCCGGCCGCCGCCGTCGATCCCGACCACGGCAGCTCCTACCACTACCACCAATGGATGCGCCTCACTCCCAGGAAGCCATAGGTGCAACCCGCGCATCGAATGGTGCCCTGTAGAGCATTTCCGAGCCGCCCCGCCGTCTCTATCGTCGCCGGCGGCTAAACGCCGGCGGGCTGACCGTGTTGACCGGCGAGGTTTGACCCCGGCTAACCAGAGGTTGACCCCTCTCTCTCACTTACATGCGGGCCCCGCCCGGCTAACTAAGTAGTTAGGGCTAATCCTATCTAGGTTAGTTAGGTTTGTTAGTGACCAGTGGGCCCAGGCCCTAGTTAACCTAGGTTAGTGCTAACGTAACACTAACTAACCCTGTTAGTTAGTTGCTACACTAACATGTGGGCCCCAGCCGCCAGGTTTGACCTGGGCTGGCGCCTTTGACCTGATGACGTCACCCCGACATCATGCTGACGCAGTTAATTATTTTCTGGATTTATTCTTATACAGGAAATTCCAGAAAATATCCAAAACTTCTAAAAATCATATAAATTCAACCGTAACTCCAAATGAAATAATTTATATATGAAAAATTATTAGAAAAATCCAATCTATCCATCTGTACCATTTTCATGCATGTTAGAACAACTTATGACTACTGTTTACGACAATTCAATTAAATGGCATTTAAATAACCACATGTGGAGTTTTAATTTGAATCTTGGATTCAAACCAACTTCATTTAATCTGGTTTTATTTTCATTAGCACAAACCACAACATATTGCCATGTCACATTCATGCATCATATTGTTGCATTGCATTGATTGTGTTTCTTCTTTGTTTGTTGGTGCTTGTCCCCTCTCAGTAGACGTGTACCGACGATGTGATCGATGACACCGATGAAGAACTATATTATCTTCAGAAGTGCCAGGCAACCAAAACCTCCTTGTTCATTCCGATAAAATCCCACTCTCTTGCTCCTGCTCTATTTTATTGCATTAGGACAACAACGATACAACTGTTACTTGCTGCGGTAGCTGAACCCCTTTTCCTCTGCATGACCTGTCATTGCCACAGTAAATAGATGAAACCCACTAGCATGAGTATGAGTTGTTTGAGCCCTGTTGTGCCTACTCATTCATGCTTGTTTGTCATGCCTGCTACTGCTTAGAGTTGAGTCAGGTCTAATTCATCGGGGTTGAATCAGAGGTGTGTGAACATGAACTACTGTGTGTGAGCTAAGTGTGTGAACACGATTTGGTAAAGGTAGCGGTGAGAGGCCATGTAGGAGTACATGGTGGGTTGTCTCATTGAAACTGTCCTTAGGAACCGAGTTCTGTGTTTGTGATCCATGAACAGTTACTACCACACATTGGGTTCCGGTAACTCGACCCCTCTCGACTTATTAATCAACATGATCTCTGTCCAGGAGTTGCAACTAATTTCTGGTTTTTGTAGGCAGTGTTAGTAGTCTACCAAGTGGCACCCGGTACAGGTGGGCTTGGGGCAGACTAGGCATCATGGCACGGTGTACCAAGCATAGATCCACCCGTCGAGGTGGGCTTGGGAACCCTGCACACATCATTTGGGGCCGTGAGCGACACCCCGGCCGGATCTCCTTGCGGATGGAACCCGAATAGGCGATAAACCTGGACGAGAGACTTGTGTGGTTAGTCAGATCGTGGCCGACACCCTCGCCAGGCTTCCGCTTGAAGGTTGCTGAGATACATGACGTGTACATGGCGGTAAGTGGCGAGAGCGTGTGTGAAGAAGTACACCCCTACTGGGTTAACATTATCTATTTGAATAGCTGTGTCCGCGGTAAAGGACATCTAGGTTGCCTGTACAGTTCATAGACAAGTGAAAGTGGATATTCTAAAATATGCAAGATAAGCGTGAGTGCTATGGATGGCATTCTCGCAGGGAGACGGGAGCGGATCCATAGTGGTGTATTGATATGGTGAATATGTGGACTCGTGTGCGCCACCTCAAAGAGTTACTTGCAGTCGTAGTTCAGGTTAGCCACTGAGTCAAAGCTGGCTTGCTGCAGTTAAACCCCACCATCCCCTTTGTTGATACTGATGCATATGTAGTTAGTTCTGATGTAAGTCTTGCTGGGTACATTTGTACTCACGTTTGCCTATTTTACGTTTTTGCAGAGAGAGTTCAGTCTCGCTAGTAGTTCCGCATGGACTTTGACGTTTAGCCTGTTACCTCAGCTACGATCTTGTGCCCTCGGCAGGATCTGGTAGATAGTAAGGCTTCTCAGCCTTTTTCATTTGTAGATGTCTGTACTCAGACATGTTAAGCTTCCGTTTGTGCTTTGACTTGTATGCTCTGAATGTTGGGTCATGAGACCATGTTTGTAATATCTCGCTCCTTGGAGCCTATTGAATAAATAATTGAGTTGTAGAGTCATGTTTGTGATGCCATGTTGTATTTGCACATATCGAGCATATTGTGTGTATGTTATTGAAATGCTTGGTATGTGTGGGATCTGACTATCTAGTTGTTTATCCTTAGTAGCCTCTCTTACCGGGAAATGTCTCCTAGTGCTTCCACTGAGCCATGGTAGCTTGCTACTGCTCCGGAACACTTAGGCTGGCCGGCATGTGTCCTTCTTCGTTCCTGTGTCTGTCCCTTCGGGGAAATGTCACGCGATGAATACCGGAGTCCTGTTAGCCCGCTACAGCCCGGTTCACCGGAGTCCTGCTAGCCGAGTGCTACAGCCTGGATTCACTCGCTGATGGCCGACACGTTCGATGCTGGGTCATGGATGCCTGTCCCTGTAAGTTTGTGCCACTTTGGGTTTACGACTAGCCATGTCAGCCTGGCTCCTTATCATATGGATGCTAGCGACACTATCATATACGTGTGCCAAAAGGCGCAAACGGTCCCGGGCAAAGGTAAGGCGACACCCGTGGGGATACCGTGCGTGAGGCCGCAAAGTGATATGAGGTGTTACATGCTAGATCGATGTGGCATTGAGTCGGGGTCCTGACAGCTTTGGTATCCGAGCTTGATTGCCTATAGGATTACCAAGCCAAACTGGTCGAAGTTGAGTCTAGAAATTCTTTAGTTATATAGGGGAATTGATTGTGGGATGGAACATAAGGCTCTTTTTTACTCCTTTACCTTATGCCCTTCTGATCTAAGTCATCTTATCTTTCCTACGGGGTTAAGGAACTAGGCTTTCTTTTCTATCTATCAGGATCACGTGTTACTAATCCGTAGACTTATAAGATTGCTGGACTTAAGCCTCGGTTCAGTTCCTATTACTTCTGTATGTTAACTGTTGATCTCGAAACCTTGATATTGTGCTTCTGAGTGGCTATGCCACCATTTTGTAGCATGTCTCCACTCTTTTGAGCATTTACAGCCGCTATGCTGTCCGAGTCATCCCAGGTTTCTAAATAGTCTAATGCATTTGCAAATACCTTCTTACCGTTCGGATGTTCCTTTGGCCAGATTAACCATACTAATCAGTGGGTTGAGGTACTCTATTGCCTCGACGTATATGTTGGAGCTATTATTATGACCCTAGGTGTCTAGAGTATCACCTAGTAACTTAGCCATGTTTTGTGTTCCCAGTGTGATGATTCTGGCCATCATTCTCGAAAGCATCCCGTGATGCCACTTAGTTAGTAGGCATTCTATTTCTGGGTTCTTGACCCAAGATTCACTCTACTTACCTCGTATTGTTAGTGTTTGCTAGTTCCTTTAGGATATTAGTAACCTTTGCGTTAGTCCTCGAGGTCCGTGGTATTTCCTTCTTCCAAATACTATGAACCGTTTATGGCAGAAGTTTGTTGGATCAAAAAGATCACAACATGAGAGCTCTTGATGAGTTCTCGATTCTATGTTGTGACTCTGCCAGTTCTACCTTTCCGCATGGGTTGTCCGTAAGAAATATGTCGAACTCGTTCGACATGCTAATCCATGCATTCACAACTCAGAAAATCATATGTTCTTTTGAGTTGTTCCCCTTTAGTTGTATTCTGACCCGCATCTACCAATTGATAGTCAGGAGTAGTCGTGCATTCATGTTTATCGATGCCTATTATCCCTGTGGTCCGTCAATCCATTCCATTCCAGAATGACTAGGAGAAATGAACTCCAGTACCTCATCCATATCTAGCATTGGGTCAAAGTAGTCATACTCCGCAGATCAAAATACTAATCCAGTTTTTGTTCTGTTCCACCTTGGAGTGTTACCATCTTTTTATCAAGAATATCATGGGAATTACACACCCTCCTATGAATTCTTGATATAGTAATACTTCTCGCCATCATTATTCATTCCTCGGTTTTGTGTTGTCGCAACCGGAATGCCGACAAGTGAACTATGATGTGTGAAGTCAATACTCCTAGCAACCGTGTTGCTTGGTAGTTAATGGACAACAATCTCATCCTTAGCGTGTTGATTATTGAATCGTCACCCTAGGGTTGATCGTGCTACCTAGTCCTTCTTTCCGGTGCACTCCTCGATCAATGAGTTAGGATTGTGCCAATCCCTCGCTTATTTGATAATATCGCCTTGCCCTGAAAAGCAAGATTGTTCTCGAGCTTAGAAGCATACCGGTGGTTCGTGATTTTCTGATTATCTTCTCGGAAGTATCACCAGGTTTTCACCTGACCGCTATGTTGAGCTCATGATCAAGTTGGTTTTCGAAACCACCCTTTCTCCAAGAATCCGTGTTGGATACCCCTGAGCTAGTTGGTTAAGCTAAACGACAACTTGGAGAGTTGGAAGATAAAAGCTTACCTAACTTAGTTCGTTTCAAAGGGATATCCTAGTGTTGGTGTGTTAGTTGAAGAAAGATGATATCTTCATTGATTGGTCCCTGTGATCAGTTGTTGGACCTATTGTGTTATAAAAACTTTGATTTGAGTATGGGCTATCGTCAAATCGAATCAGAACCAACGATGTTCATAATGTTGTCTTACTCGCGGTTGCTCCCTCGAGCTTACACCATTACATCCTTTGGTCTGACCAGTGCTATCACCCTGTTCACATAATTATAGGATTCCATTTATATGGAAGCCTGGATGAATTGTTGTTGAGCCCATCAACAACATCCCTGTCTTTTCCATAATTTTGTTGAACATCCAGCTAGTATTGGAAACTTATATAAGGATTATCTTCATGTCCCATGCATGAAGCACATGCCCGGATGAAAGAAGTGACTTCCTCTAATTCATGTGCATTTGATGCAAGTTGCCGCCGTGGATTCGAGAAAGTCAATGTTGCTTTCTTTGGAACCATCCCAAGTCATTCATGTATACGTGTGAAGTATTCTGTGGTTTGGAGACTTGCAACCTTCATTCTATATGTATTCCTAGCACACCAAGCCACTGATTGACTTGTTCAAGGAGAAGAAGTTCCTTCATAGAGCTAATCATATGACCTATGCAAGGACTTCGTTAACCGCAATGATGGTTTCCCAACCTGAACTCGGTAGTGTTTTATTATAAGACTACTACGTGGTCATGCTTGTCTTGGACAGCGTGTTCACAGGTTTGTAGCAGAACTAGCTCATGTTTTGGAGCTTGCTATCCTAGTTCATCTCCCGAGAATCTCACAACGTTATCTCGTCGACTTGTGTTGCAACTCTTCTTTTCAGATATGTGAGTCTGGAATATCCTGACACCAACCAGATTTGAATCTCAGGCAGATATGATGGTTGGAACAATTCCCAAGAACTATTATATTGGTCTCTCTATAACCCGGTAAAGTGGATATCGTGGCCAACACACCCAGCCGGAAGACCTATTATTGTAGTCTATTGATTGAGGAAGTTGGCCACCTCCCCATGAGGATTTCATATGAATTTACTTTCGTAGTTATTCCTTATGATTTTTCGTGTTCCCGAAGTCCAACCTTTTACTTGATGTTCTAGATATCAAACCATATCTATGAATGGGTTACAATAGCACATCAAGGAGAACATTAGAATCGGAGTGCTAAATGTCTCTCGGTCGATCATCCAGATTTTGTTTCCTTGGCCTCGCTAAGGTGAAATCTGAGAAAGTGTTATCTTCCTTTGCGTCTGCATCGTCCATCACTACTCATCATGGTAGTACTCGTGTTGCCAGGATCCTTGACATGGATGTTGGTAAAACCTTGATGAATATGGAAATGCTCAAGTTCTTGAGAGCACGCACAAGCGCTAGGTGTTATCATCGGCACTAACTGGGATTCCTCTCAGTTTCCTCGGTTATGCTATAACCTTTCAAACAATGGACTCACTCTCTACCGTTGGGCTTCTCCCCAGTTACTAAAATCATCCCTTGTGTTGTTTTCAACAAGGTAATCCACATCATTTATTCTAATCCGGATATGCCATTCTACCGAACCCCTCCAAACGATCACTCGAGAATTGCCCTAGGTTGGTATAAAGAGTTTCAATGATCTCTGAATCAAAGGTAATTCTTTTTGCCACCTAAGGGGATATATCTACGAGTCACCATCCCTAAGGTGTCTTGTTGTGGTATCATGGAAACTCAACTCCTCGCTGCATTGACAACCGTTCACCACCTTCTTAGGTGTGGAATTATTGCCTACCTAGTGAACCCTCCTCATCTGTTCCACTCCATCCCTCTAGATGTGTGCTTCGTGTCTCAGCTCGAGAGATGTTGCTATGTCCCATTCCGTGAGTTAATCCTGAGTTGTTCGATCTTCGAGAAGATCGCTCCTTCTAGAGTCTCCTTCTTCTCTCCATGTCATGTTGGCAGGAGTTCTCAGAGCAAGACTTCAAGACAATGATGGCGATCGAATTAATGTTCTTTGAAGTGCCACCTGGATCGTGAAGATTATGTTAGTTTGCGACCCCCCTTCATCTTACCCTACGCTTGAATCTCGGGACGAGATTCTTGTTTAGTAGGGGTGAGTTGTCACATCCCTAGTTCTGGTATGCACTAGACTAGCCCTTCATGTGTGCATCATGTTTAATTTTTCAAATAAACTTGAAATAGGGATTGTCCAAACCCTAGCATTAAAGGAATTCACTAGGTTCAAATAAAAATATTCTCAATGAACCCAAAATGCTCTTCAGAAAAGTTCATTATTTTTGGATTGGTCTAGAACCTCTCCCAAAAATGGTGCACATTTTTCTAGGCCATTCTGGATTTTTGAATTAAATCTTATTGTATTTGACTTTGGGCATTTAAATACTATAAATAATTTAAAATGTTCAAATAATGTTGGAAATATTTTTGGGCCACTGAAATAATTTAGCAAGTGTCCATGAATATTTTCAGGATTTTAGGAAATGCCTTGGTATTTTTCCTAAGCTCAAAACAGAGGCAAATAATTAGAAAACAAAAACAAATTAGAAAACAAAGAGAGAGAGAGAGAGAGAGTTAGTACCTGGGCCACTTACCTGGCAGCCCAGCTGTTCTGGCCCAGCAGGCCGACCAAGCTGACTGGCCAGCGCCAGTCGTCCCCTTCCTCGCGCCAGGAGGACACGGGCAAGCGCCCGGCGCGCGCGGCCACGCGCCCCGGCCACCTCCTCCCTCCCTGCCTGCCTGGCTCCTCCCCGGTGCTCCTAGACGACGCCACACACCCCCTGGAACCCCCTCGTTCACTCTCTCGTCCCCATCCCCTCCTCTGGCTCCCTCTCTCTCCCACCGAGCGGAGCTCGTCGCCGCCGCTTGCTGCTGCCGCCGCCACCGCCTCCCCCTCGCTTCTCCGACGTGCCCAAAAGCTTCGCCTCGACCCCCTCCTCCTCCTCAACGAGCCACACATCTCCGGAAGCAGTAGAGCCTCCCCATCGAGCTCGACCCTGCAGCCTCTGCACCGAGATCGCCGGCGACCGTACGCCGTCCCCGACGCCTCCCCGAGCCGTCTGAGCTTCTCTGCGTGACCGTTGTGAGCTTCCGCACCGAATCCCCCTCTTTCCCGCCTCGATTCCTTGTTGTAGTCGTCGCCCCCTTGAAGACCGAACCGCGCCGCCGCACGAGCTCGTCGCCGACGAGGCTCCGGTGACCAAATGGTCTCGTGCGTACCTCTGTTGGGCTCGTGAGCTCTCGTAGACCCCGTAGGTGCAAACGGCTGGTCCTCCCGCAGGCCGTAGCACCAAAACCGCGAGCACCCGAACTCCAGCTGCCGCAGATTTGGTCACCGCCGTCGATCCCGACCACGGCAGCTCCTACCACCGCAACCAATGGATGCGCCTCACTCCCAAGAACCCATAGGTGCAACCCGCGCATCGAATGGTGCCCTGTAGAGCATTTCCGAGCCGCCCCGCCGTCTCTGTCGTCGCCGGCGGCTAAACGCCGGCGGGCTGACCGTGTTGACCGGCGAGGTTTGACCCCGGCTAACCAGAGGTTGACCCCTCTCTCTCACCTACATGCGGGCCCCGCCTGGCTAACTAAGTAGTTAGGGCTAATCCTATCTAGGTTAGTTAGGTTTGTTACTGACCAGTGGGCCCAGGCCCTAATTAACCTAGGTTAGTGCTAACCTAACACTAACTAACCATGTTAGTTAGTTGCTACACTGACATGTGGGCCCCAGCCGTCAGGTTTGACCTGGGCTGGCACCTTTGACCTGATGATGTCACCCCAACGTCATGCTGACGTAGTTAATTATTTTCTGGATTTATTCTTATACAGGAAATTCCAGAAAATATCCAAAACTTCTAAAAATCATATAAATTCAACCGTAACTCCAAATGAAATAATTTATATATGAAAAATTATCAGAAAAATCCAATCTATCCATATGTACCATTTTCATGCATGTTAGAACAACTTATGGTTACTGTTTAGGACAATTCAATTAAATGGCATTTAAATAACCACATGTGGAGTTTGAATTTGAATCTTGGATTCAAACCAACTTCATTTAATCTGGTTTTAGTTGCATTAGCACAAACCACAGCATATTGCCATGTCACATTCATGCATCATATTGTTGCATTGCATTGATTGTGTTTCTTCTTTGTTTGTTGGTGCTTGTCCCCTCTCAGTAGACGTGTACCGATGATGTGATCGATGACACCGATGAAGAACTATATTATCTTCAGAAGTGTCAGGCAAGCAAAACCTCCTTGTTCATTCCGATACAATCCCACTCTCTCGCTCCTGCTCTATTATATTGCATTAGGACAACAACGATACAACTGTTACTTGTTGCGGTAGCTGAACCCCTTTTCCTCTGCATGACCTGTCATTGCCACAGTAAATAGATGAAACCCACTAGCATGAGTAGGAGTTGTTTGAGCCCTGTTGTGCCTACTCATTCATGCTTGTTTGTCATGCCTGCTACTGCTTAGAGTTGAGTCAGGTCTGATTCATCGGGGTTGAATCAGATGTGTGTGAACATGTCCTACTGTGTGTGAGCTAAGTGTGTGAACACGATTTGGTAAAGGTAGCGGTGAGAGGCCATGTAGGAGTACATGGTGGGTTGTCTCATTGAAACCGTCCTTAGGAACTGAGTTCTGTGTTTGCGATCCATGAACAGTTACTACCACACATTGGGTTCCGGTAACTCGACCCCTCTCGACTTATTAATCAACATGATCTCTGTCCAGGAGTTGCAACTAGTTTCTGGTGTTTGTAGGCAGTGTTAGTAGTCTACCAAGTGGCACCCGGTACAGGTGGGCTTGGGACAGACTAGGCATCGTGGCATGGTGTACCAAGCGTAGATCCACCCGTCGAGGTGGGCTTGGGAACCCTGCACACATTGTTTGGGGCCGTGAGCGACACCCCAGCCGGATCTCCTTGCGGATGGAACCCGAATAGGCGATAAACCTGGGCGAGAGACTTGTGTGGTTAGTCAGGTCGTGGCCGACACCCTCGCCAGGCTTCCGCTTGAAGGTTGCCGATATACATGACATGTACATGGCGGTAAGTGGCGAGAGCATGTGTGAAGAAGTACACCCCTACAGGGTTAACATTATCTATTCGAATAGCCGCGTCCGCTGTAAAGGACTTCTGGGTTGCCTGTACAGTTCTGTACAGTTCATAGACAAGTGAAAGTGGATACTCTAAAATACGCAAGATAAGCGTGAGTGCTATGGATAGAATTCTCGCAGGGAGACGGGAGCGGATCCATAGTGGTGTATTGATATGGTGAATATGTGTCGTGTGTGCCACCTCAAAGAGTTATTTGCAGTCGTAGTTCAGGTTAGCCACTGAGTCAAAGCTGGCTTGCTGCAGTTAAACCCCACCATCCCCTTTGTTGATACTGATGCATATGTAGTTAGTTCTGATGTAAGTCTTGCTGGGTACATTTGTACTCACGTTTGCCTATTTTACGTTTTTGCAGAGAGAGTTCAGTCTCGCTAGTAGTTCCGCGTGGACTTCGACGTTTAGCCTGTTACCTCAGCTACGATCTTGTGCCCTCGGCAGGATCTGGTAGATAGTAAGGCTTCTCAGCCTTTTTCATTTGTAGATGTCTGTACTCAGACATGTTAAGCTTCCGTTTGTGCTTTGACTTGTATGCTCTGAATGTTGGGTCATGAGACCATGTTTGTAATATCTCGCTCCTTGGAGCCTATTGAATAAATACTTGAGTTGTAGAGTCATGTTTGTGATGCATGTTGTATTTGCACATATCGAGCATATTGTGTGTATGTTATTGAAATGCTTGGTATGTGTGGGATCTGACTATCTAGTTGTTTATCCTTAGTAGCCTCTCTTACCGGGAAATGTCTCCTAGTGCTTCCACTGAGCCATGGTAGCTTGCTACTGCTCCGGAACACTTAGGCTGGCCAGCATGTGTCCTTCTTCTTTCCTGTGTCTGTCCCTTCGGGGAAATGTCACGCGATGAATACCGGAGTCCTGTTAGCCCGCTACAGCCCGGTTCACCGGAGTCCTGCTAGCCGAGTGCTACAGCCTGGATTCACTCGCTGATGACTGACACGTTCGATGCTGGGTCATGGATGCCTGTCCCTGTAAGTTTGTGCCACTTTGGGTTTATGACTAGCCATGTCAGCCTGGGCTCCTTATCATATGGATGCTAGCGACACTATCATATACGTGTGCCAAAAGGCGCAAACGGTCCCGGGCAAAGGTAAGGCGACACCCGTGGGGATACCGTGCGTGAGGCCGCAAAGTGATATTAGGTGTTACATGCTAGATCGATGTGGCATTGAGTCGGGGTCCTGACAGCTTTGGTATCCGAGCTTGACTGCATGTAGGATTACCAAGCCAAACTGGTCGAAGTTGAGTCTAGAAATTCTTTAGTTATATAGGGGAATTGATTGTGGGATGGAACATAAGGCTCTTTTTTACTCCTTTACCTTATGCCCTTCTGATCTAAGTCATCTTATCTTTCCTACGGGGTTAAGGAACTAGGCTTTCTTTTCTATCTATCAGGATCACGTGTTACTAATCTGTAGACTTATAAGATTGCTGGACTTAAGCCTCGGTTCAGTTCCTATTACTTCTGTATGTTAACTGTTGATCTCGAAACCTTGATATTGTGCTTCTGAGTGGCTATGCCACCATTTTGTAGCATGTCTCCAGTCTTTTGAGCATTTACAACCGTTATGCTGTCCGAGTCATCCCAGGTTTCTAAATAGTCTAATGCATTTGCAAATACCTTCTTACCGTTCGGATGTTCCTTTGGCCAGATTAACCATACTAATCAGTGGGTTGAGGTACTCTATTGCCTCGACGTATATGTTGGAGCTATTATTATGACCCTAGGTGTCTAGAGTATCACCTAGTAACTTAGCCATGTTTTGTGTTCCAAGTGTGATGATTCTGGCCATCATTCTCGAAAGCATCCCGTGATGCCACTTAGTTAGTAGGCATTCTATTTCTGGGTTCTTGACCCAAGATTCACTCTACTTACCTCGTATTGTTAGTGTTTGCTAGTTCCTTTAGGATATTAGTAACCTTTGCGTTAGTTCTCGAGGTCCGTGGTATTTCCTTCTTCCAAATACTATGAACTGTTTATGGCAGAAGTTTGTTGGATCAAAAGATCACAACATGAGAGCTTTTGATGAGTTCTCGATTCTATGTTGTGACTCTGCCAGTTCTACCTTTCCGCATGGGTTGTCCGGAAGAAATATGTTGAACTCGTTCGACATGCTAATCCATGCATTCACAACTCAGAAAATCATATGTTCTTTTGAGTTGTTCCCCTTTAGTTGTATTCTGACCCGCGTCTACCAATTGATAGTCAGGAGTAGTCGTGCATTCATGTTTATCGATGCCTATTATCCCTGTGGTCCGTCAAGCCATTCTATTCCAGAATGACTAGGAGAAATGAACTCCAGTACCTCATCCATATCTAGTATTGGGTCAAAGTAGTCATACTCCGCAGATCAAAATACTAATCCAGTTTTTGTTCTGTTCCACCTTGGAGTGTTACCATCTTTTTATCAAGAATATCATGGGAATTACACACCCTCCTATGAATTCTTGATATAGTAATACTTCTCGCCATCATTATTCATTCCTCGGTTTTGTGTTGTCGCAACCAGAATGCCGACAAGTGAACTATGATGTGTGAAGTCAATACTCCTAGCAACCGTGTTGCTTGGTAGTTAATGGACAACAATCTCATCCTTAGCGTGTTGATTATTGAATCGTCACCCTAGGGTTGATCGTGCTACCTAGTCCTTCTTTCCGGTGCACTCCTCGATCAATGAGTTAGGATTGTGCCAATCCCTTGCTTATTTGATCATATCGCCTTGCCCTGAAAAGCAAGATTGTTCTCGAGCTTAGAAGCATACCGGTGGTTCGTGATTTTCCGATTATCTTCTCGGAAGTATCACCAGGTTTTCACCTGACCGCTATGTTGAGCTCATGATCAAGTTGGTTTTCGAAACCACCCTTTCTCCAAGAATCCGTGTTGGATACCCCTGAGCTAGTTGGTTAAGCTAAACGACAACTTGGAGAGTTGGAAGATAAAAGCTTACCTAACTTAGTTCGTTTCAAAGGGATATCCTAGTGTTGGTGTGTTAGTTGAAGAAAGATGATATCTTCATTGATTGGTCCCTGTGATCAGTTGTTGGACCTATTGTCTTATAAAAACTTTGATTTGAGTATGGGCTATCGTCAAATCGAATCAGAACCAATGATGTTCGTAATGTTGTCTTACTCGTGGTTGATCCCTCGAGCTTACACCATTACATCCTTTGGTCTGACCAGTGCTATCACCCTGTTCACATAATTATAGGATTCCATTTATATGGAAACCTGGATGAATTGTTGTTGAGCCCATCAACAACATCCCTGTCTTTTCCATAATTTTGTTGAACATCCAGCTAGTATTGGAAACTTATATAAGCATTATCTTCATGTCCCATGCATGAAGCACATGCCCGGATGAAAGAAGTGACTTCCTCTAATTCATGTGCATTTGATGCAAGTTGCCGCCGTGGATTCGAGAAAGTCAATGTTGCTTTCTTTGGAACCATCCCAAGTCAGTCATGTATACGTGTGAAGTATTCTGTTGTTTGGAGACTTGCAACCTTCATTCTATATGTATTCCTAGCACACCAAGCCACTGATTGACTTGTTCAAGGAGAAGAAGTTCCTTCATAAGAGCTAATCATATGACTTATGCAAGGACTTCGTTAATCGCAATGATGGTTTCCCAACCTGAACTCGGTAGTGTTTTATTATAAGACTACTACGTGGTCATGCTTGTCTTGGACAGCGTGTTCACAGGTTTGTACCAGAACTAACTCATGTTTTGGAGCTTGCCATCCTAGTTCATCTCCCGAGAATCTCACAACGTTATCTCGTCGACTTGTGTTGCAACTCTTCTTTTCAGATATGTGAGTCTGGAATATCCTGACACCAACCAGATCTGAATCGCAGGCAGATATGCTGGTTGGAACAATTCCCAAGAACTATTATATTGTTCTCTCTCTAACCCGGTAAAGTGGATATCGTGGCCAACACACCCAGCCGGAAGACCTATTATTGTAGTATATTGATTGAGGAAGTTGGCCACCTCCCCATGAGGATTTCATATGAATTTACTTTCGTAGTTATTCCTTATGATTTTTGGTGTTTCCTGAAGTCCGACCTTTTACTTGATGTTCTAGATATCAAACCATATCTATGAATGGGTTACAGTAGCACATCAAGGAGAACATTAGAAGCGGAGTGCTAAATGTCTCTTGGTCGATCATCCAGCTTTTGTTTCCTTGGCCTCGCTAAGGTGAAATCTGAGAAAGTGTTATCTTCCTTTGCGTCTGCATCATCCATCACTACTCATCATGGTAGTACTCGTGTTGCCAGGATCCTTGACATGGATGTTGGTAAAACCTTGATGAATATGTGTCGGTGTACTAGAGTAGGGGTACCGTAGTATCCCGAACTTGTGCACGGGCAGTTGCAACACCCCGCGGCAAGGCTTGCCGGGTGATTGCCAAGGTCCTCCGTGGATCCTTCGGAGCAATTCAAGAACAAAGTATTCAAGCCAAGGAGACAAGGCCCCGACAAGAGGAGCTTGCCGGGAAGGTCAACCAAGGCATCTCAAGGAACTTGCCGCGACGCGCCACGTGTCCCGGCAGGGCCCGGTGAGCGACAAGCTTCCGGACGCGACAAGACAACGACCGCGGCAAGGCGCTTGCCGCGGCAAACTACCACTCTGTACCCGCGCTCTAGCGCATCCACCAACGTGTCGCCCTGGGGCTTTTCCAGGCGCACGTGGCAAGAGGCTGTGCAGCCAGCGGTGCGTGGTGGCAAGCGACGCTGACAAGACTGCCATCGTGGCGAGCGGTGGCTTTCCTGACGGTCCTTTCTGCACTATTCGGGCGATGCAGACGGGCATTTAATGCCTTTGTCCCCTGCCGTCAGGGTTAGGTAGGATACACTATACAAGTAGTTGTACCAACCACAATCCCTTTTCCATTTTTACCCTTGTCTGCGTTGCCACCTGTCGGTGACCCCTTGAGCATATAAAAGGAGGCCCATGCGCAACATGGAGGGGGTTCGGTTCGAAACCAGAAAACACTCTCGCTCGGTCTCGTTAGCAGCTCGTGTGTACTGTAGCACTCAGCGCCCCCGAGCAAGAACTCAATACAATCAGACAAGCAGCAGTAGGAGTGTTATCTCTTCGGAGAGCTCCGAAGCTGGGTAAACTGCTCATGTGTTTCGCCTCGATCCACTCATCGTGCGATCTCCGCCCCCCCGCCGAACCGAAAGGGGCTCGGTCCGCCGGTCCCCATAGGTGTTCGTGGATCAGCTTCCCCGACATCTTTGGCGCGCCAGGTAGGTGGGCGTCGAGGTTGTGTGAACCTAATCCGGCGTTCACACGAGCTAGATCTTCATGTTCTTCATCGACATGCCACCGAAGAAGAAGACTTCGGCGGCAGCAGTTCCGTCCACATCGATCCCACCACCACCGGAGAAAACGAGTGGTGGGGCAGACGCCGACGGAAGAACGGACATCGACGAGGGAGCTCACGGTGCTGCCAGGTCCAAGGACAAGGCCGCGCAGACCTCGGCGTCCGTACATGTACTAGGCCCATCTCAGGAGGCGCAGGACCGACAGCGTGATGGTACTCGCAGTGCCATACGTTTGTTGGGCCAAGATCGAGCTAGTGGATCTCGGGGTGCTCAGGACCAGCATGCACGCCTGCGTGCTGGCACGAGCGAGACACGGTCGCCTGGACGGGATACTACTCCTTCTAACATAGTTAGAAGTCCGAGCATATCCCGCTCGTCGCACCGCTCGTCACTGCCACCCACCACTCCAGCAGAAGCTTTGGCGCTAGCTCAACTGCTCCTGGATTACCCTCCAACGGAAGACAAGATCGACGGATGGAGGGCCACCATTCAGAGTCTCATCGGCTTCGCCAACATCGACACTCCACGGCAGCCGAGTACGTCGCTGCCGCGGCAGGACCGCCAGGCACGAGCCGATGGCGACGAAACCGGTGGGGGTGCAACTGCCATGCACTCTCCACCCCGAAGGCCAAGATCGCCGACTCGCCGGATCCACCTCGACAGCAACTCCACCGCATCATCAGATCCACGAGCTCGTCGCGATCAGCGCCAAGTTCTTCACGAACGACAGCAAGAAGACGCTCGTACTCGCATCGAGCGCCGAAGAGAAGCGCGGCGCCAATCCGACCAGCGCGCTGGGCCTTCTGTCGACATGCATGCGCCAGGGGAACCAGGCGACTTGCCGTACGCGGTAGGTTGCCCTGCGTTCACTTGTGAGCTGCGGCAAGTCCAGTGGCCCAGCACGAAGAATTTCAGGCCAGATGTACCAGAGAAGTACGACGGCAAGTCGCATCCGTCGGAGTTCCTCAGTATCTACACCATCGCGGTGCAAGCTGCCGGGGGGCGGGACGACAAGATCCTGGCCAATTACTTCCCACTGGTGCTCAAACCTAATGTCAGATCCTGGCTCATGCACTTGCCGGACAACTCCATATCCTCCTGGGCGGACCTATGCCATCAGTTTGTCGGCGCCTTTACAGGCGGCCACAAGCCTCATGGCCAAGAAAGTGATCTTCATCTGCTTGCCCAGAAGGAAGGAGAGCCCCTGCGCAAATACATTCAGAGATTCAGCCGTGTACAGCACAACATCCCAGATGTCCACCCTGCCGCGGTAATCAGCGCGTTCCATCAGAACGTGTGAAACCGCAGGATGCGGGAGGAGATGGCGATGTGCAAGATCAGAGACATCAGTGAGCTATATGCCCTGGCCGACAAGTGTGCACGTGCTGAGGAAGGGAGGAAACTCCCCGGAGAGAATATAGGAGCAGGAGGATCTGATGGTGAGGAGACTGCCCCGACAAAGAAAAACCGGCGGCGGAACAACAGGAAGAAGAAAGGCAAAGATGTGCTAGTCGTTGAGCAGTCCGGCAACGGAGGTGGCGCCAAGAAAGCCAAAGCTGGTAGCTCCGGCGAGGAGGCTGTGGTGGTCGCCGACAAGCAGGACGACACCAACAAGCAGTACTGCAAGATCCACCGTACCAAGGGCCATGACCTCCAGAGCTGCAAGAAGGTCGAGCAGCTTGTCGAGCAGCAAAAGGCTGAATACGAGCGACGCGACAAGGAGAAAGCCCAGGAAGGTGCTGGAGGAGCTAGCAAGAAACGCCCCGGCCGAGGAGGACACCGCGGCAAGGCTAAGCAGTGGCAAGGAGATAGACCTCCCCGCGGCCGCGACAAGGATGAAGATGACAACAACGATGAAGATATGGATGATGACAAGACCGATGAGCAGGAGTTCCAGAAAGCCACAGAGGTCCTGTGCATTGACGGCGGAGCTTCTTTGCATACTTCACACCGCCAGCTCAAGCAGTTGGTGCGGGAAGTCAATGCGGCAGAACCACCCGTCGAGTCACGCAGGCCTCTAAAATGGTATAGCACGCTTATCATCTTTGATATTGAGGACCACCCTGATCGCATAACTGCGGTCGGGTGCTTGCCGATGTTGGTTTCACCAACTATCCGCAGCCTCAAGGTCACTAAGATGCTAGTTGACAGCGGGGCCGGCTTAAACTTGATCTCCTCCATGCTACTCCAGAAACTCCAGATCCCTGATAGCGAGCTCGAAGAGACCGGCACATTCCAAGGAATCAATCCGGGAAGGAGCAAGCCGAAGGGAAAGATTACGTTGCCGATGACGTTTGGCAGCGAGTTGAACTTCAGGACTGAGAGGGTCACTTTTGACGTTGCTGACTTTCCATTGCCTTACAATGGGATACTCGGTCGTCCAGCACTCGCCAAATTCATGGCAGCCTCTCACTATGCATACAACATGCTGAAGATGCCAGGCCCGATAAGTGTCATCTCTGTCCCTGGCGACAAGAAGGATGCTCTTATCTGTGCCGACAAGATCTATCGGGAAGCAGCAGCCGCAACAGATCGCAAGTCACTTGCCGTTGAAGCTCCCAGGGCGAAGAAGAAGACCAAGTCCGGCAAGACTTCTGATGCCCACTCCGGCAAGCGCACCTCTTCGGAGTGCTGCGCTATCGTCGAGGACGAACCATCGAGCTCCACCGGCAAGTGTAAGAAAACAATGGTAGCTCCACCAGAGACCAAGAAGGTGTCCGCCAAGGAGGATGGCACTGGTGGTACTTTCACCATCAGTGCCACTCTCGACCCTAAATAGGAAGGCGCGCTCGTTGCTTTCCTGCGGGCGAACGTCGACGTATTTGCATGGCAACCGTCTGACATCCCCGGTGTTCCCAGGAAAGTAATCGAGCACCATCTTGCCATCTGTCCTCATGTGCGGCCCGTCAAGCAGAAAGTCAGGAAACATGCATTGGAGCGCCAAGAATTCATCGCAGAAGAAATCAAGAAATTGGAAGCAGCAGGCCTTGTCAGAGGAGTGCTCCATCCTACGTGGTTGGCCAACCCTGTAGTTGTGCGCAAGGCAAACGGGAAATGGAGGCTTTGTATCGACTTTACCGATCAATAAAGCTTGTCCCAAAGACCCATTTCCCTTGCCGCGCATCGACCAGATTGTTGACTCCGCGGCCGGATGTGATTTGCTTTCATTTCTTGATGCATACTCAGGATACCATCAGATCTTCATGGCAGAAGAGGATGAGGAGAAGACCGCATTCATCACCCCATGTGGCACTTACTGTTTCGTACGGATGCCTTTCGGTTTAAAGAATGCTGGTTCAACATTTGCAAGGGCAGTCCATGACGCTTTTGAGCCGCAAATACACAGAAATGTGGAAGCCTACATGGATGACATAGTGGTCAAGAGCAAGGACAAGGCGACTCTGATCCAAGATTTAGACCAAAACTTTGCAAATCTGCGCAAGATCAACCTCAAGCTTAACCCCGAGAAGTGCGTGTTTGGAGTCCCCTCCGGCAAGCTTCTCGGGTTCTTCGTGTCTCAGCGGGGAATTGAAGCCAATCCCGACAAGATCAAGGCCATTGAGCAGATTGAAGCACCAAAGTGCGTCAAGGATGTACGAAGACTTGCCGGTTGCGTGGCTGCTCTCAGCAGGTTTATCTCTAGGTCTGCTGAGCATGCCCTGCCGTTTTTCAAAATATTGAAAAAGGCAGGTTCAATGAAATGGACTCCGGAAGCGGAGGCTGCACTGCAGGACTTAAAAAGATACCTGTCCTCCACTCCAACACTTGTCGCACCTAAGCCACAAGAGAAGTTGCTGTTGTATATAGCGGCAACCAATCAAGTGGTTAGTGCTGCGTTAGTAGCGGAGAGGGAGGCGGATGATGAGCCAGAAACCACGGCAGATGCATCCAGCGACAAGCAGGGGACTTCACCGACAAGCTCTAGTCCCGACAAAGATGGATCCGCGCAGGCGCGTGAGAAGATGCAGAAAAGAATGGTGCAGCGCCCAGTTTACTTTGTCAGTTCCCTTCTGCAGGGGGCTAGGTCAAGGTATTCTGGTGTGCAGAAATTGCTTTTCGGCCTTCTCATGACCTCGAGAAAGCTGCGTCATTACTTCCAAGCACATGAGATCATAGTCGTCACTCGTTTTCCGCTGAAGAGGATACTGCAAAATCCAGAAGCAACAGGCAAGATTGTCGAGTGGGCACTGGAACTGTCAAGCTTTGGTCTCAAGTTTGAGAGCACTTCAACTATCCAAAGCACAGCATTGGCAGAGTTCATAGCAGAGTGGACGCCAACACAAGATGAAGAAGTTCCAGAAATGAGCATCCCCGTCAAGGAAGCAAGCAAAGAGTGGCTGATGTACTTTGATGGTGCTTTCTCGCTGCAAGGTGCCGGTGCGGGCGTGCTACTTGTTGCACCCACCGGAGAGCACCTCAAGTACGTAGTCCAGATGCACTTTCCCAAGGAGCAAGCAACAAACAATACTGCAGAGTATGAAGGTTTGCTTGCCGGTCTCAGGATCGCAGAAGACCTTGGAATCAAGAAGCTCATTGTTAGGGGTGACTCACAGCTTGTCGTCCGCCAAGTGAACAAGAATTATCAGAGTCCGTTGATGGAAGCCTACGTTGATGAAGTGAGAAAGCTAGAAGAGCACTTTGACGGCCTACAGATGGAACATGTTTCAAGAGCTCAGAACGACATTGCCGATGGCCTGTCAAAGTGCGCCGCGCTTAAGTTACCTGTGGAACCAGGGATCTTTGTGCTCAAGCTGACTCAACCATCTATAACGCCATCAACTGGACAGAGCAAGAAGAGGAAGTTCATTTCTGGTGACTATTTTCCGGCAGAGCTCCCCGAAGCCGCCGCCAAGAAGGTCCTCAAAATCAACACCAAGGGTGCTGAGGAGCAATCTGCTCCGGCAGGCCCTAGGGTCTGTTCCGTTGAAGCAGACGCTCCCGACAAGTTTTGCTCCGGCAAGCTTGCCGGGGAACATCAAGCTCCGGCTGAGCCGCAGGTTCTCGTCGTAGAAGCGGGTGCTCCCGTAGCAGCAGATGTGCCTTTAGTCCTTGTTGTCGAGCCGCAAGCTCCAGCATGGGCACAGCAGATTGTCCGTTTCCTTCAGACAGGAGAACTTCCCGAAGAACAAGAAGAAGCGGAAAAAGTAGCCCGACAGTCAAGTATGTACCAGTTTGTCGACAACACACTGTACAAAAGAAGGCTCAACGGTGTGAAATTGAAGTGTATTCATCGGGAAGATGGACAAAAGCTGTTGGCAGAGATACATGGAGGCATATGTGGTCACCACATTGGCGCAAGAGCACTTGCCGGCAAAGCGTTCCGGCAAGGTTTCTTTTGGCCGACAGCCCTCCAGGATGCAACTGCACAAGTAATAAAGTGTGAAGCATGCCAGTTCCATTCCAAGCAGATACACCAGCCAGCTCAGGCTCTCCAGACGATCCCTTTATCCTGGCCATTTTCGGTCTGGGGGCTTGTTATCCTCGGCCCTTTTCCCCGAGCTGTCGGGGGCTTTGAGTACTTGTACGTTGCAATCGACAAGTTCACAAAGTGGCCGGAAGTGGAACCAGTGAGGAAGGTGACAGCACAGTCAGCAGTCAAGTTCTTCAGGTCGATTATTTGCCGTTTCGGGATCCCTAACAGGATCATCATCGACAACGACACACAATTCACGAGCCGCACCTTCATGCAGTACGTCCAAGATCTTGGCGCCAAGGTCTACTTCGCTTATGTTGCTCATCCAAGAAGCAACGGTCAAGCGGAGAGGGCAAATGCTGAAGTGCTGCGCGGACTCAAGACCAGGACTTTCGACAGGCTACACAGGTGCGGAAAGAACTGGATTGAGGAGCTGCCTGTGGTTCTTTGGTCGATCAGGACGACACCAAATCGAGCCACTGGCCAGACACCTTTCGCTCTAGTCTATGGAGCAGAGGCAGTTCTCCCCACGGAACTCGTATACGGGTCACCTCGAGTGCTCGCTTATGATGAGCTCGAGCAAGAGCAGTTGCGACAAGATGACGCGCTGCTCCTTGAGGAGGACCGTCTTCAGGCTGCTGTACAAGCTGCTCGATACCAGCAAGCTTTGCGCCGCTACCATAGCCGCAAAGTTAATGCCAGAAGTCTCGAGGAAGGCGACCTTGTTCTTTGGCGCGTTCAGTCTGCCAAGAATTCCAACAAGTTGACACCGAAGTGGGAAGGCCCTTACCGGGTGAAACGAGTCACTAGGCCTGGCGCTGTCCGCCTTGAGACCGAAGATAGCATTCCGGTGAGCAACTCCTGGAACATTGAGCATCTTCGTAAGTTTTACCCATAAGGCGCGGTTGCCGGAACCTGTTCCGGCAACCACCTTTTGTACAAGTCTTGCCAATGTTGCATGTAATCCTTTGTACAAAGCCGGGCGCAGAACCCGTGCATAAGTAAAGCTCACGTGCTCTGCACATCTTGTCAATTTCATGCTTTCTACTATCTTTGCATGCGTTATCTAACACTTTGTGCAGCGCCTACCCCCGGTAAGCAATAACGAGCCGTAAGGCTCCATATCTTTATTTTCTCTTCTTTCTTTTTCTCAAAAAGGAAAGGAAGATTCCCTCGCACACAAGTTTGCTGGGGGGAAAGGAGAAGATAATGGTGTGGACTAGGCATCGTTCATGGAAGTTTCTCCTTACCGGAAAGCAAACGACAAAAAAGCTAAGTTGCCAAAGTTTGAGCAAATAGTTTTAAATTTTTAAGTTATCTTCCTCGAACGACCATACTTTGTATGGAAAACCTGTGCGCAGAGGAACCAACTCGTAGCTAGTTGCGCCCTTACTTTGTTTCAAGTCCGCTCAACAACTTAAGTGAGCCGCGACTAGTTGCAACAAGGTTTCTTGTCGGAAGCGGCACCGCCAGCAGGCTGCTGATGTCCCGCACTCAGTGCTCGCGGCTAAGGTGCCTGCACCGACAAGTTCCCTAAAAGCGTAGGGCAAAAACATACAAAGGAAGGAATCAAGTAAAGGAAATAACACATCAATCTCTACCCAAAGTAGAGTTATATTACAAGATAGCTTGTCGCAGCTCTAACAGATTGTTCTTATAACATGACCAACAGCGACAAGAAAAAGAGAAAACGGGCGGCCTAATCTACGCGATCGCCCTCAACTCTCTTGATCTCGCTCACCTTGTCCACAATGGGTGCGACAAGGGCCTTGAGCGCTTCCAGATCAGCATCCGGCGGCAGGGACCTGAGGACGTTGGTGAGGTTGAGGCCTGGGTTGCGGAAGGCCACCTTCAACAGAACCTTTTGAAGAACTCCTGCGCAGATCTTGCGCGACTCGTCGGCCAGCTGCTTTGGGATCTTCTCCTGGAGTCGCTGGAGGGCCGTCGCCACGCCTTTGAAGAACAAGCTGAGCTTGGCGCTGGGTTGGAGGTGCTCATCGGAGGAGTACCCGAGATCCTCCATCCCCAGCTGCGCCAGCTCCCCGTCGATGGCTGCGGCAACATTCACCAGACCATCGGTCCAGTGCTCCACAGTCTCCCTAAAAGCATTCTGGGCGGCAGCAGCACTCGCCAGCAGCGCCTCGTCGGCCTTGATCTTCTCCTTCAAGGTCACCTCCTGCTCCCTGGCGCCGTCCAGCGTCTTGGTCAAAGTGGCCAGCTTCAACTCAAGATCTGCGTTGGAGTCCTTGGCGGTGCTAAGCTCTTTGCTCCTCTCAGCGAGGCGACCCTGCAGCTCGCCATGAGCGGCGGCATCCTTCTCGCGCTCATGCTTGAGCGTGGCAAGCTCCTCGCCACTCGCCTTGAGATCGGCCTCCAGCTGCGCCGTCTTCGTCTCCAGCTCCTTCTTGGCGGCCTCGGCAGCTGCAGCAGCATCCTTTGCTTCCTTGACCTTGCGCTGCGCCAACTCACCTTCCTGCGTAGACAGCTTCTCGGCAGCGAGCCGTTGTTGCTCTTCAACTTCAGCCTTCGCGAGGAGGAAAGCTTTCCGATCCTCGGCGACTTGCTCCCGCTCCTCTGTCAGGGATCGGAGAGTTTCTTGCCTGAGACCCCGGAGCTCCTCAGCGCGCTTCTCAATGTCCAATCCCGCCCTCGCGACAAGCACTTCTCGGGATTCCAGTTTGGCTTGTCGGGCACGGTAGAGCGACAACAGCTTCCGCAGCAGCCGCTCCTCTTCAGGCTCGTCGCTGCTGCTGCTTGGCGCGTCGACCAGCGTCAGCCCGGCGGAGGCGAGCACCTCTCCATCCAAAATCTCTCCTTCGGCCGGCGCCCTGGAGCTTGACGCCCAGGGGAGCTTGATGAAGATGCCGTCGCCGGCCTTCAAATAGGCGCCGGGCTGGGGCTCTTCGGAGCCTGGCACTGCAGCAGCGGCGGAGGGATCGGCGGTCGGCGCAGCGCCTGGCGCTCCTGTGGCCTCGGGGCCGTCAGTGCGATCGCCGGATCCCTCGCCAGCTTCTGCGGCGGCAGCTTTGGCGGCCTCTTCGCCGGCGGGCTCATCAGCGCCGGCTTCCCCTTTGGTGGCAATGGCGTCATCGGTGTTGCTGTGCGTGTTCTCCTCGCCAGCGACCTCGGTTTCCATCGGATCCATAGCAGATGGATCTGACGACCGAAGAGGGGAGAAAAGTCAAACAAATATTCAAAAAGAAAATCAGAAGAAGAAGAACCCAAGGGAAGTTTTCAAGCAAGAGGATTACCTGTGCTAGGATCTGCAGTCGTGGTCTCAACCACCGGAGGGTCGCTGGTGCTATCCCTTGCCGGAGAATTCTCCCTTGCCGGAGAACGCTCCCTTGCCGGGGAATCCTCCCTTGGCGGTGTAGTCGAAGCAGATGGCATTTCGGGAGCGGCTTCCGGGCCCTCCTGGTGGGGCTGCTCTGCTCCTACACAAACCAACACTCAGATATCAGCAAAGAAAGAGCAACCATGCGCGCCTGACGGCAGGAAGTAAACTATGTACTCACGCTGGGGGCTGCTCTGGGGGCTGCTTTGGGGAAAAGTTGCCGGGTCCGGCAAGATGGTCTCGGACACGCCCTCTGCTGTCGCGGTGGGTTCGTCCTTGATGACAATCACCGGGACCTTGGATCTCTTCGCCGCTCTTCTTCTTCTTCTTCCTCGTCGGAGCTACAAGAACAGCAAAGAACTTACTCTTCTTCTTCCTCGTCGGAGCTGAGCGCGGAGAGATCGAAGTCCGGCTCGCCTCCGGTGCGACGAGGCGGAGGAGTAGGTTCCCTTGTCCGCTTGGCAGGAGCAGTAGCGGCGGACCGGGAAGACCCTGCTCCAGTTGCCGCAGCGGCGTGAGGCACTCCCGCGACAACGATGCTTGCCGCGGTAGAGCGTGTCGCGTGGCTGGCGACTGTTGACTCGTCTTCCGCCCCGCTACGTCCGCGGAATTGCGGAGATGCCTTCTTGGCGGAGCTGGGGGCTCCGCCTGCGGCAAGCTGTTTGAAGGTTCGGGCCCGACAAGCTCTCCCTCGCCGGGCTCGCTCGACTCAGCTTCAGGCCCGGCAAGCTCTTCCTCGCTGGCAAACTCCTCTCGCTCGACAAGGCTTGCCGCCTCTGCTGCCTCTGCCTCCTCCACGGTGAATCCGAACTCGCCCACGGTAGCTGTTGCCGCCGCCTCTTCCAGCCTATTGGCGATGCGCTGCATCTCCGCATCGGTGGTGTCGCGGGTGAGGCTCTTCTATTCGTCGGAGCGGACCGACACTTCTACCAAGCCGTCAAAGAAATCCTGCACGGCGTCGTCCGCAGGCTCTTGCCAGGTTGGAACGATTCCATGCGAATCGCACATCGGCATCATTGCGCGGATGCGGTCGAGCGAGGAGTTGTTGCACAATGGAATGACACCCCTCGGCAACATGAATGGATGTTGAGGATCGCACTTGAACAGTTCCAGGAGCATCGCGTCCAGCTCCAGGACAGTGAAGTTGAAGTTGAGGCCCGGGCGCAGCCTCATGATATCCGCCGAGTTTTGGGACTCCCGGGCGGGTCTCCTCCTCTCCTGCAGGGGGGCGATGCAGCGGCGAAGGAAATCTGCGCCAACGGCGCCTACGGTGAGCCCGGCAAGCCTGAGGCGTAAGATCCGGATGACGGCAATCTTCAGCCTATCGTCTTCCGGGGCCACGTTGCTCCAATCGTTGCCGCACGCTATTGGGGCTTGTCGCAGGGCGGTAAATGGCTGCGGGTTCTCCTCGACAATCTAGCACTACTCTGCTCTCCATTCCTCCCACTTGCTGCGGAGCTCACCCTCCAGATAAGCTTCCTTCTTGCCGACTCTCGAGATCCAGGCGATTCCGCCGGATAAAGGCTCTCCTCTCTCGACTCGGGGCATAAAGAAGTGGCGAAAAAGAGCTATGTTTGGATGGACTCCGACAAAGTTTTCGCAGAGATGTGCGAAAACTGCCATGGTCAGAACGGCGTTGGGGGTGAAGTCATGGAGGCGGAACCCGTAGGTGTTCATGATGTCAGAGAAAAAATCAGAGAAGGGAGGGCAGAGCCCGCAGTAGAAGAACAGCGCAAAGAAGGGGTATCCGTTCGGAGCCAGTTCCGAAGCGGCAGCCGGGAGTACCTTCGTGCGCGGATGCGCTCGCGTCTCCGTCAACCAGGAGAGGTAGTAGTACTCCCTCAGCTCCTTCGCGGCAAGCTGAGGGGGGAAGATGGCCCG
Organism: Triticum aestivum; assembly: GCF_018294505.1. Taxonomy (NCBI): domain Eukaryota; kingdom Viridiplantae; phylum Streptophyta; class Magnoliopsida; order Poales; family Poaceae; genus Triticum; species Triticum aestivum. Next base: position 471,420,650 of record NC_057795.1, on the reverse strand, counting down.
CTCCTTTCGCAGCGCCGCGAGCCGCTGCGCCTCGACCGATTTCACGCCCTTCCCCTTGTCGGCTTTCGGAGCCATGGCGGAGGTGGTGAGGGAGATCGACGGCGTTGGTGGTGCTGGTGGCGATGGGGGGCGGAGCGCTGCTCTCTTTCAGCTTCGGGAAGAAGGGGGGAGCGGCGGAGATTTCTGAGATTGGAGTAGCAACCGGCGAGATGGGCGAACTGCCCCTGTTTCCCCTGCTTATAAAGGGGGAGGGGCGGACATTCCGCCTTTCCGAATAAAGAAACCACCCACGATCTCTCCCACGACGCTGCATTGAACGCGTGCCGTTCGGGGAGGGCGCGGTGGATACGGAGTAAGATACGGCGTAACCCAGGCCGCACGTGCTCGTGCCCTGTTTTGGGCCTGGCCCAACAGCGCTCGGCACCGTGTGTGGCCCAGGCCCAGGGGCTCCTGTCGGTGTACTAGAGTAGGGGTACCCTAGTATCCCGAACTTGTGCACGGGCAGTTGCAGCACCCCGCGGCAAGGCTTGCCGGGTGATCGCCAAGGTCCTCCGTGGATCCTTCGGAGCCATTCAAGAACAAAGTATTCAAGCCAAGGAGACAAGGCCCCGGCAACAGGAGCTTGCCGGGAAGGCCAACCAAGGCATCTCAAGGAACTTGCCGCGACGCGCCACACGTCCCGGCAGGGCCCGGTGAGCGACAAGCTTCCGGACGCGACAAGACAATGACCGCGGCAAGGCGCTTGCCGCGGCAAACTACCACTCTGTACCCGCGCTCCAGCGCATCCACCAACGTGTCGCCCTGGGGCTTTTCCAGGCGCGCGTGGCAAGAGGCTGTGCAGCCAGCGGTGCGTGGTGGCAAGCGACGCTGACAAGACTGCCATCGTGGCGAGCGGTGGCTTTCCTGACGGTCCTTTTTGCACTATTCGGGCGACGCAGACGGGCATTTAATACCTTTGTCCCCTGCCGTCAGGGTTAGGTAGGATACGCTGTACAAGTAGTTGTACCAACCGCAATCCCTTTTCCATTTTTACCCTTGTCTACGTTGCCACCTGTCGGTGACCCCTTGAGCATATAAAAGGAGGCCCATGCGCAACATGGAGGGGGTTCGGTTCGAAACCAGAAAACACTCTCGCTCGGTCTCGTTAGCAGCTCGTGTGTACTGTAGCACTCAGCGCCCCCGAGCAAGAACTCAATACAATCAGACAAGAAGAAGTAGGAGTGTTATCTCTCCGGAGAGCTCCGAAGCTGGGTAAACTGCTCGTGTGTTTCGCCTCGATCCGCTCTTCGTGCGATCTCCGCCCCACCCCCCGCCGAACCGAAAGGGGCTCGGTCCGCCAGTCCCCATAGGTGTTCGTGGATCAGCTTCCCCGACAATATGGAAATTCTCAAGTTCTTGGGAGCACGCACAAGCGCTAGGTGTTATCATCGGCACTAACTGGGATTCCTCTCAGTTTCCTCGATTATGCTATAACCTTTCAAACAGTGGACTCACTCTCTACCGTTGAGCTTCTCCCCAGTTACTAAAATCATCCCTTGTGTTGTTTTAAACAAGGTAATCCACATCATCTATTCTAATCCGGATATGCCATTCTACCGAACCCCTCCAAACGATCGCTCGAGAATTGCCCTAGGTTGGTATAAAGAGTTTCAATGATCTCTGAATCAAAGGTAATTCTTTTTGCCACCTAAGGGGATATATCTACGAGTCACCATCCCTAAGGTGTCTCGTTGTGGTATCATGGCAACTCAACTCCTCGCTGCATTGACAACCGTTCACCGCCTTCTTAGGTGTGGAATTATTGCCTACCTAGTGAACCCTCCTCATCTGTTCCACTCCATCCCTCTAGATGTGTGCTTCGTGTCTCAGCTCGAGAGATGTTGCTATGTCCCATTCCGTGAGTTAATCCTGAGTTGTTCGATCTTCGAGAAGATCGATCCTACTAGAGTCTCCTTCTTCTCTCCATGTCATGTTGGTAGGAGTTCTCAGAGCAAGACTTCAAGACAATGATGGTGATCGAATTAACGTTCTTTGAAGGGCCACCTGGATCATGAAGATTATGTTAGTTTGCGACCCCCCTTCATCTTACCCTACGCTTGAATCTCGGGACGAGATTCTTGTTTAGTAGGGGTGAGTTGTCACATCCCTAGTTCTGGTATGCACTAGACTAGCCCTTCATGTGTGCATCATGTTTAATTTTTCAAATAAACTTGAAATGGGGATTGTCCAAACCCTAGCATTAAAGGTATTCACTAGGTTCAAATAAAAATATTCTCAATGAACCCAAAATGCTCTTCAGAAAAGTTCATTATTTTTGGATTGGTCTAGAACCTCTCCCAAAAATGGTGCACATTTTTCTAGGCCATTCTGGATTTTTGAATTAAATCTTATTGTATTTGACTTTGGGCATTTAAATACTATAAATAATTTAAATGTTCAAATAATGTTGGAACTATTTTTGGGCCACTGAAATAATTCAGAAAGTGTCCATGAATATTTTCAGGATTTTAGGAAATGCCTTGGTATTTTTCCTAAGCTCAAAACAGAGGCAAATAATTAGAAAACAAAAACAAATTAGAAAACAGAGAGAGAGAGAGAGAGAGAGAGAGTTAGTACGTGGGCCACTTACCTGGCAGCCCAGCTGTTCTGGCCCAGCAGGCCGACCAAGCTGACTGGCCAGCGCCAGTCGTCCCCTTCCTCGCGCAAGGAGGACAGGGGCACGCGCCCCGGCCACCTCCTCCCTCCCTGCCTGCCTGGCTCCTCCCCGGTGCTCCTAGACGACGCCACGCACCCCCTGGAACCCCCTCGTTCACTCTTTCATCCCCATCCCCTCCTCTGGCTCCCTCTCTCTCCCACCGAGCGGAGCTCGTCGCCGCCGCTTGCTGCTGCTGCCGCCACCGCCTCCCCCTCGCTTCTCCGACGTGCCCAAAAGCTTCGCCTCGGCCCCCTCTTCCTCCTCGACGAGCCACACATCTCCGGAAGTAGTGGAGCCTCCCCATCGAGCTCGACCCCGCAGCCTCTGCACCGAGATCGCCGGCGACCATACGCCGTCCCCGACGCCTCCCCGAGCCGTCTGAGCTTCTCTGCGTGACCGATGTGAGCTTCCGCACCGAATCCCCCTCTTCCCCGCCTCGATTTCTTGTTGTAGTCGTCGCCCCCTTGAAGACCGAACCGTGCCGCCGCACGAACTCATCACCGACGAGGCTTCGGTGACCAAATGGTCTCGTGCGTACCTTCGTTGGGCTCGTGAGCTCTCGTAGACCCCGTAGGTGCAAACGGCTGGTCCTCCCGCAGGCCGTAGCACCAAAACCGCGAGCACCCGAACTCCGGCCGCTGCAGAGTTGGTCGCCGCCGTCGATCCCGGCCACGGCAGCTCCTACCATCGCAACCAATGGATGTGCCTCACTCCCAAGAACCCATAGGTGCAACCCGCGCATCGAATGGTGCCCTGTAGAGCATTTCCGAGCCGCCCCACCGTCTCTGTCGTCGCCGGCGGCTAAACGCCGGCGGGCTGACCATGTTGACCGGCGAGGTTTGACCCCGGCTAACTAGAGGTTGACCCCTCTCTCTCACCTACATGCGGGCCCCTCCCGGCTAACTAAGTAGTTAGGGCTAATCCTATCTAGGTTAGTTAGGTTTGTTACTGACCAGTGGGCCCAGGCCCTAAGTAACCTAGGTTAGTGCTAACGTTACACTAACTAACCATGTTAGTTAGTTGCTAAACTGACATGTGGGCCCCAGCCGTCAGGTTTGACCTGGGCTGGCGCCTTTGACCTGATGACGTCACCCCGACGTCATGCTGACGCTGTTAATTATTTTCTGGATTTATTCTTATACAGGAAATTCCAGAAAATATCCAAAACTTCTAAAAATCATATAAATTCAACCGTAACTCTAAATGAAATAATTTATATATGAAAAATTATCAGAAAAATCCAACCTATCCATCTGTATCATTTTCATGCATGTTAGAACAACTTATGATTACTGTTTAGGACAATTCAATTAAATGGCATTTAAATAACCACATGTGGAGTTTGAATTTGAATCTTGGATTCAAACCAACTTCATATTGTTTTAGTTGCATTAGCACAAACCACAGCATATTGCCATGTCACATTCATGCATCATATTGTTGCATTGCATTGATTGTGTTTCTTCTTTGTTTGTTGGTGCTTGTCCCCTCTCAGTAGACGTGTACCGACGATGTGACACCGATGAAGAACTATATTATCTTCAGAAGTGCCAGGCAAGCAAAACCTCCTTGTTCATTCCGATACAATCCCACTCTCTCGCTCCTGCTCTATTTTATTGCATTAGGACAACAACGATACAACTGTTACTTGCTGCGGTAGCTGAACCCGTTTTCCTCTGCATGACCTGTCATTGCCACAGTAAATAGATGAAACCCACTAGCATGAGTAGGAGTTGTTTGAGCCCTGTTGTGCCTACTCATTTATGCTTGTTTGTCATGCCTGCTACTGTTTAGAGTTGAGTCAGGTCTGATTCATCGGGGTTGAATCAGAGGTGTGTGAACATGTCCTACTGTGTGTGAGCTAAGTGTGTGAACACGATTTGGTAAAGGTAGCGGTGAGAGGCCATGTAGGAGTACATGGTGGGTTGTCTCATTGAAACCGTCCTTAGGAACTGAGTTCTGTGTTTGTGATCCATGAACAGTTACTACCACACATTGGGTTCCGGTAACTCGACCCCTCTCGACTTATTAATCAACATGATCTCTGTCCAGGAGTTGCAACTAGTTTCTGGTGTTTGTAGGCAGTGTTAGTAGTCTACCAAGTGGCACCCAGTACAGGTGGGCTTGGGACAGACTAGGCATCATGGCACGGTGTACCAAGCGTAGATCTACCCGTCGAGGTGGGCTTGGGAACCCTGCACACATTGTTTGGGGCCGTGAGCGACACCCCAGCCGGATCTCCTTGCGGATGGAACCCGAATAGGCAATAAACCTGGACGAGAGACTTGTGTGGTTAGTCAGGTCGTGGCCGACACCCTCGCCAGGCTTCCGCTTGAAGGTTGCCGAGATACATGACGTGTACATGGCGGTAAGTGGCGAGAGCGTGTGAAGAAGTACACCCCTACAGGGTTAACATTATCTATTCGAATAGCCGTGTCCATGGTAAAGGACTTCTGGGTTGCCTGTACAGTTCATAGACAAGTGAAAGTGGATACTCTAAAATACGCAAGATAAGCGTGAGTGCTATGGATGGCGTTCTCGCAGGGAGATGGGAGCGGATCCATAGTGGTGTATTGATATGGTGAATATGTGGACTCGTGTGTGCCACCTCAAAGAGTTATTTGCAGTCGTAGTTCAGGTTAGCCACTGAGTCAAAGCTGGCTTGCTGCAGTTAAACCCCACCATCCCCTTTGTTGATACTGATGCATATGTAGTTAGTTCTGATGTAAGTCTTGCTGGGTACATTTGTACTCACGTTTGCCTATTTTACGTTTTTGCAGAGAGAGTTCAGTCTCGCTAGTAGTTCCGCGTGGACTTCGATGTTTAGCCAGTTACCTCAGCTATGATCTTGTGCCCTCGGCAGGATCTGGTAGATAGTCAGGCTTCTCAGCCTTTTTCATTTGTAGATGTCTGTACTCAGACATGTTAAGCTTCCGTTTGTGCTTTGACTTGTATGCTCTGAATGTTGGGTCATGAGACCATGTTTGTAATATCTCGCTCCTTGGAGCCTATTGAATAAATACTTGAGTTGTAGAGTCATGTTTGTGATGCCATGTTGTATTTGCACATATCGAGCATATTGTGTGCATGTTATTGAAATGCTTGGTATGTGTGGGATCTGACTATCTAGTTGTTTATCCTTAGTAGCCTCTCTTACCGGGAAATGTCTCCTAGTGCTTCCACTGAGCCATGGTAGCTTGCTACTGCTCCGGAACACTTAGGCTGGCCAGCATGTGTCCTTCTTCGTTCCTGTGTCTGTCCCTTCGGGGAAATGTCACGCGATGAATACCGCCCGCTACAGCCCGGTTCACCGGAGTCCTGCTAGCCCTGTGCTACAGCCTGGATTCACTCGCTGATGACCAACACGTTCGATGCTGGGTCATGGATGCCTGTCCCTATAAGTTTGTGCCACTTTGGGTTTACGACTAGCCATGTCATCCTGGGCTCCTTATCATATGGATGCTAGCGACACTATCATATATGTGTGCCAAAAGGCGCAAACGGTCCCGGGCAAAGGTAAGGCGACACCCGTGGGGATACCGTGCGTGAGGCCGCAAAGTGATATGAGGTGTTACATGCTAGATCGATGTGGCATTGAGTCGGGGTCCTGACATCCACGTTGATGGAGACTTCAACCCACTAAGGGTAACGGTTGCGCAAGTCCATAGAGGGCTCCACCCACGAAGGGTCCACAAAGAAGCAACCTTGTCTATCCCACCATGGCCGTCGCCCATGAAGGACTTGCCTCACTAGCGGTGGATCTTCATGAAGTAGGCGATCTCCTTGCCCTTACAAACTCCTTGGTTCAACTCCACAATCTTGTCGGAGGCTCCCAAGTGACACCTAGCCAATGTAGGAGACACCACTCTCCAAGAAGTAACAAATGGTGTGTTGATGATGAACTCCTTGCTATTGTGCTTCAAATGATAGTCTCCCCAACACTCAACTCTCTCTCACAGGATTTGATTTGGTGGAAAGAAGATTTTAGGGGAAAGCAACTTGGGGAAGCCTAGAGATCAAGATTCATATGGTAGGAATGGAATATCTTGGCCTCAACACATGAGTAGGTAGTTCTTTCTCAGAAATCGTAAGTTGGAAGTGTAGGTTCGTTCTGATGGATCTCTCCACGAATGAAGAGGAGGTGGAGGGGTATATATAGCCTCCACACAAAATCTAACCGTTACACACAATTTACCAATCTCGGTGGGACCGAATCAAGAAACTCGGTCAGACCGATTCAGCAAACCTAGTGACCGTTAGTGATTTCGATGGGACCGACATGCAACTCGGTAGGACCGATGTGGTTAGGGTTAGGGCATAACGTAATATCAGTGAGACCGATTACACAAACTCGGTGAGACCGATTTTGGTAATAAGCTAACGAGAGAGTTGGTCAGGTAAACTTGATGGGACCGATTCGCTCTTTTCGGTGAGACCAAAATGTTATGAAAAGGAAACAGAGAGTTTACATTGCAATCTCGGTGGGACCGATCACTCACTTCGGTTAGACGGAAACATTACGAAGGGAAACAGAGAGATTAAATCCCAGCTCGGTGAGACCGAGATCCCTATCGGTGAGACCGATTTGCCTAGGGTTTGTGGCAGTGGCTATGACATCTGAACTCGGTGGTGCCGGATAGAAAGAATCGGTGGGGCCGAGTTTGACTTTAGGTTTAGGTCATATGTGGATATGAGAAAGTAGTTGAGGGTTTTTGGAGCATATCACTAAGCACTTGAAGCAAGAAACTAATTAAGCAACACCTCATCCCTCCTTGATAGTATTGGCTTTTCCTATAGACTCAATGTGATCTTGCATCACTAAAATATATAATGTAGAGTCTTGAGATTTTGAGCTTGAGCCAATCCTTTTATCCTTAGTATTTTGAGGGATCCACTTTCCTCATCCATGCCATGCCATTCATTGAGCTTTCCTGAAATATTTGTCTTGGAATAGTATTAGCTCAATGAGCTATATGTTGTTAGGAATTACCAAAACCACCTAGGGATTGTTGCACTTTCAATCTCCCCCTTTTTGGTAATTGATGACAACATATAGATCAAAGCTTCGACAAATGATAATAAGATTGAAAAACATCATCTCTTTGAGATGTATGTGATAAGCAAGAGCCTCCCCCCTAAATTTGTGCATAGTTTAAGATTTGCTTTGGACTGCAAATGCACAAGGAGTTAGGCTCATGGGTTACTCTTCCATGTCACATACATCTTGGTGGAGCGCTCAAAATAATAAAGATTGAATACATGCACTATTCACCAAGCAAAGTGAATGATCATATAATGATAAATGAGATATTGTCATCTAACAAGCATTAAGGTAGCACATGATCAGACACATGATCAATCACATGATCATCATTGTATCACACAGACAATAACGTAGTATCTCAAGCAAGCAAAAGCAAATAACGTTCAACCACGAAGACAAGACAGAACAAAAGCAAACTCTCTCTCTCGAAGCCTATGATCTATACATTTTTCTCCCCCTTTGGCAACAAGTTAGCAAAAAGTTCCTAGAAAATGCATAGTACTATTTCGTCTCTCAGGCTTGGTCTTCAGGTGGTGGTGTAGAGATGGCTCCTTGGACGAAGACTTCAGTTGATGTGGATGGAGCTGAAGGAGTTGGTGCTGGAGCTGGTTGCACTGGAGCTGTAGCTGGTGCAGATGAAGTGTCTCTGGTGTCTATCACAGGCTCTACAACTGATCTCTGAGCTCGAGGCACTCTGGCAAATGCATCAGTGGTTGTCCTGCCCTTCCTCTCCTGCATATCATCCTGAAGCTGCTCCACAACTGACTGGATCTCAGTTACTTTAACATCTAAGTAATAGAATTTTTGTTCCATGATTCTTTCCAGGCTCTCCTGGTTTTGAGTTAGGGTGGCCAACCCTTTCTCAATCCATAGAGTTGATGCTATTAAGTAACCAAGCTGGTCCTGCTTGCTCTTCAAAAAGTACTCAGATGCCTCCTCTAAAGTTGGCATCTTGGTAGCCTTCTCCTTCTTTGCCTTCTCCTTTTTCTCTTGTGTTTGCACTGAAGATGGTTCATTCTCATTCATGACTACTTGATTGTCCTCAAAGTCTGGGTAGATGGCAAAGTGTTCCTTGTCCAACAAGTATTTTCCTGTGCCCATCTTGGAGTTGATCAGCTCCTGGATCTGTGGGGCATACCCACAACTTCTCTTTTGGTCTGATGTTGTCCTCTTGATAGTCTCAACTATGAGGCTCATGACCTTGAATTTCCGAGGCACATCAAATATGTGAAGCAAATTTATAGCATGACCTCTGATAATGTTGTGGTCACCTGACTTGGGCAAGAGGGTGTGCCTTAGGATCCAGTTGATCGTTGGCAGCCCTGACAGAAGAAAATGGACAGACCCAAACTTGAAAGTCTCAAGTGCTTTGTGTAGGATCTCCTTATACATGTGTGACATAGAATTGTGATCCTTCTTTTTATTGGAGTAGACATCCAAGTCATCTTCACTCTCCTCTGGTGCATTGATCAGTTTAGCCCATTCTTCAATTGTGGATTGGTACCTTGTACCTTCAGACATCCAGACTATTCTGCCATCAGGATAAAAGTGAGTTGTGGAGTAGAATTGCATTACAAGCTCATCATTCCAGTTTGTGAACTTCTGTCCAACAAACTCATCAACTCCACAAGGCTTAAAACTGTCAAACACTCCTGGGTAGTGATCATCATTTGTCTTCTTGTATTTCTAGTCCACCCACCTCATGTCACAAACTATGGGCTTCTTGTCCAACAGCACAGTCTCATAGAAATTCTGTTGTTCCTTAGTGTGGAACCTGTAGTCAATAGTAGTCCTTCTCCTGATTGCATAAGGATCAGACAATCTCCACTGCCTGAGCTCTGCATCCTTCCTCAGCTTCATGTTCTCAGCCACTGGATGAGCATCATTGTGGTCTGGAATCTTGGGTTTCAGCTTCCTCAGAATTTGTCCTTCATCTTCTTCTTCAGCAACTTCTGGCACTGGGCCTTGTTCTTCTCAGCAGCAGGTATACTCCTGGTATTCCTCTTGGGTGCAAACTTGGCCTTAGATGCAGCTTTGGGTGCTTCTTTGGGCTTTGATGATGCAGCCCCTAACCTTATAGCATCACCCATCAGCTTTTGTGCCTTGGGTGCTGGAGCAGCAACTTCTTCTTACACTTCCTCTTCCATCATGGAAGGTTTTCCAACAACTCTGGCCATGGTCTTTTTGACCCTTTCCTTCCTTTTCTTTCCTTTTGCAGCAGGCTCTTTGGGATCAGGTTTCTCAGGTTCTTGAGTTGATCCTCTGACTTTCAGCATAGGTGTCCTCTTGGCAAGGACCTTCCTGTTTAGTCCAGGCTTTGTGGTCTTAGCTGAGCCATACTCCTTTTTGAGCACTATCTTCTTGGAAGTAGCCTCATTTTCAGCTGCCACATAGTCTTCATCCTTAGAGTCTGAGTTTCTTTTCCTTCTGGCCCTTGTGGCTGCTTTGGGCAAATTGCTAGGAGTGCTCCTGCTGCCCTCATCTGAGGTGCTAGAGGGACTAGTGCCCTCACTCATGTGAATCTGCTCCTCTTCCCTATTCTGGCTGTCACTTTGGTCTGACATGCTGCAAACACTGACTGCTGACCCTGTGAATAGATATAGATGAGATAGAATGGATGAGCATCACAAAATGCAGAGGTTTTTGCAAAATAATGATTCAAAAACTTAGTTTGAGTTTTCCACAGAAAGCATTTCGGATCAACCGATTTGCAAACTCGGTGATACCGAAGCAGCTTTTGGAACCTAAACTAGTGATCTCGGTCAGACCGAGTCACAGTTCGGTGGCACCGAGATTGCTAGGGTTTCACAGAGTTCTAAAATCGGTCACACCCATTTGCAATTCTCGGCCAGACCGAGAATCACTTCGGCAATGGCCTTAGCCGAATCGGTGGAACCGAGTTTTTCAACTCGGTGGGTCCGAGATGGTTTCGGCGGAAACCTAACCCTAAATTTTCAATTCACATCTAATCTAAGGATTGTTTTGACTGGATAGAAGTGTTTCAATCGTGGCAAGAATCATACTGAACACAATGTGCTAGGAATTGGACGGGGATAGCACTGTGATCGAGTCCATAACGTAGTTTGGCGATGAACTCGCTACGGCGGCAACGGCGGGGATGCATTTCGTTGACAGCAGCAGAGACCAGCGATTGGAGGTGGCTGGCGACGAAGTCGACGATCCGGAGATCTTGGAGGCAGAGCGAGCTATGCGCGGGCAAAGGGGTTTGGAGAAGGTTTCCAAATTTTTGCCCATGAGTATATATAGCCGGACCCTGTCGGTGTGACCGAGTGGAACAACTCGGTGGCACCGAGATGCATAACTGTTGACAGTTACAGCAACTCGGTGAGACCGAAAAGTTCAAATCGGTTGCACCGAGATTGAAAACCTAGATCGACTTAGTGATCTCGGTATGACCAAAATGGAAGAATCGGTCAGACCGAAACACACAAAGAAGTTTTGGAAGTTTAAGTCTATGAGGAATCGGGGACTCCGAGTGCACCTCACACAGAGTGGTTCAAATTTGAGTTGATCAAATTTTGTGATGTAGCATGAATAGAGTTTGAGACAAGAAAAGCATAGATAGCTAGAGAAGGTTCTTAGGCATTCTTGTTCATCCACTTGGCAAAAGAAAAAGAAGCCAATCAATCAAAGCAACAAGTGGATGTCCTCGAATGAGTTAAATATGCAACCAACATGCTCACACAATAAAATGGCAAATGAAATATGTGGCAAAGCATGCACAACCAATTCTAGCATCTATCAAACAATGGACGATGACTAGGTCATCTATATATGAGTATATTGACTTAGGAGTCAAATGAGAACATTTGATCATAGGTCATACTCATCGTTTAAGCTTAAGTGGGGTTACCACTTTTACATAATGCATTGATGTGTTCACATCATTAGAGTTGATTTGACTCAATTCTTAGAGTTAAGATCCCCCTATATGTGAGGTCCCCCCTAAGAGGGATGAACTAACCTTGGGTTTTGTCGATGATGACTTCTTGTAGATGTTGAGGATGTGGATGCTCAATGTTGATGAAGATCATTTGGAGTAATCCTTTGGAGTGAGTTGCACTTTCAATACCTACACGGGTTAGTCCCACAAGGAACAAACAAGTATATCCATAGACATAGAGTGATGCACACACAAGATGATGTCCATGAAAGCATTAGGTTACCTTGTCCCTTGCCTTACCAACATGAGGGTTTGTGACTCCTTGAACTAGTGCAAGATGTGGAAGTTGATTGCACTTATCCTTGCCATAATGATATGAGTGAAGAATGTTGGCGGAGTCACCCTCAAGAACTTTCTAGTTCTTCTTCTTCGGGATCCACATCATCTTGATGGGAATCCTTGGAGTTGTAGTCGTGCTTGATGAAGTAGAACTTGACGTAGTCTTGGGAACCCACTTGACCAAGGCCTTAGGAGTTTCTTCAAATGCATCAATCTCCTCTTGAAGGTTGTCCTTGCCTTTGTGCTTGTGGTCTTGTGGTGGAAGATCATCTTGAGCTTGTGTCCCCTTGAAGGAAGTAGGATCATACTCCTCTTGTTGAGTAACAAACTTTGTCTTGGGGTATTGATCTTCTTCCCACTCAACTCCATTGGCATTGAACTTTCGTTCAAAACCAACACCTTGGTTCTTCCGGTGCCTTCCTTGCTTGCGTACAATTTCCTCGAATTGCTTACTCCTGGCAAGGCTCTTGTATACACCTTTCTCTATAATTTCCTTCAATAAGCTATTTTCTTGCTCAAGTGTAACTTGGCTAAGAGAATCATTAGTGGAATCAAGAGAACTACTAGAAGCAACAATATTGGATTTAGCATGATTATTGTTACTACTAGAGGAAGAATCCTTCTTGTTTTTGTTACTAGACTTGACTTGAGGCATGTAATTAGATAAGAGTAAACGCTTGGCAATGTAAGAAGAACTTTTCTTGCAAATATCATCATTGATTGCTTTTAAGAACTCATGCTCTTGCTCAAGATTGAGCTTTTCAAAGCATAACTTCTCATGAGTCAAATATGTCGTAGGAGTTGGTTGACACAAGTGCTAGACCGGCAACACCTTCATCTTGAGTATATTCGGAGTCGGAGTGATAGCTTCTCTCAGAGTGATGTTCAGAGTCAGAACCGGACACCCATTCACCAACATGAGCTTGATGTCTTTGTTTTGTGTAGCTCTTTGATGACTTATCCTTCCTTTCCGAATCCTTGCTTCTCCGGGATGTTCTTTGTTCATAACGATCATCTCTACTACTCCTCTCTCTTGGCGGTGATTCTCCTCTTCTACTTCTTCTCTTGGGAGAATCTTCTCTTCTTTTGTAGGGTGCCGTACACTCATTGGAATAGTGTCCGGGTCTCCCACAATTGCGCTCTCGACTGGAAGATCTTTTGTCATTGTAGGACCTTGACTTGGAGCTTCTCTCTTTGCTTCTACTCTTGTAGAATTTGTTGAAGTTCTTCACCATTAAGCTCAATTCTTCATTGAAGGTTTGTTTCTCACTTGATGATGTAGGAGCTTCACATGAGGCTTTGTAAGCACCACTTGACTTGTTGTGAAGTTCCTCCTTATCCTTGAGTGACATCTCATGAGCAACAACTCTTCCAATGACCTCCGTTGGCTTGAGACTCTTGTAGTTGGGCATCATTTGGATCAATGTGCACACGGTATCATATTTTCCATCCAATGCTCTTAGGATCTTCTTGATGATGAATTTGTCGGTCATCTCTTCACTTCCTAAGCCGGCAATCTCATTTGTGATAAGAGCAAGCATAGAGTACATTTCAGCGACACCTTCACCATCCTTCATTTTGAACTTGTCAAGTTGACTTTGGAGCACATCCGACTTGGATTCCTTGACGGAGTCAGTACCTTCATGCATATCAATCAAAGTATCCCAAATTTCCTTTGCATTCTCAAGACGGCTGATTTTGTTGAATTCTTCGGGGCACAATCCGTTGAAGAGGATATCACAAGCTTGAGCGTTGTATTGCAGCATCTTCAATTCATCCGTGCTAGCTTCACGGTTTGGTTCCCTCCCATCAAATAATTCACCTTGCAAGCTGAGGGAGTCTCGGATTAGGGGGTGTCCGGATAGCCGGACTATGACCTTTGGTCGGACTCTTGGACTATGAAGATACAAGATTGAAGACTTCGTCCCGTGTCCGGATGGGACTTTCCTTGGCGTGGAAGGCAAGCTTTGCGATATGGATATGTAGATATCCTCCCATTGTAACCGACTCTGTGTAACCCTAGCCCTCTCCGGTGTCTATATAAACCAGAGGGTTTTAGTCCGTAGGAAAAGAACAACAATCATACCATAGGCTAGCTTCTAGGGTTTAGCCTCTCTGATCTCGTGGTAGATCTACTCTTGTACTACCCATATCATCAATATTAATCAAGCAGGAGTAGGGTTTTACCTCCATCGAGAGGGCCCAAACCTGGGTAAAAACATCGTGTCCCTTGTCTCCTGTTACCATCCGCCTAGACGCACAGTTCGGGACCCCCTACCCGAGATCCGCCGGTTTTGACACCGACATTGGTGCTTTCATTGAGAGTTCCTCTGTGTCGTCACCTTTAGGCCCGATGGCTTCTCCGATCATCAACAACGATGCAGTCTAGGGTGATACTTTTCTCCCCGGACAGATCTTCGTATTCGGCGGCTTTGCACTGCGGGCCAATTCGATTGGCCATCTGGAGCAGATCGAAAGCTACGCCCCTGGCCATCAGGTCAGATTTGGAAGTTTGAACTACACGGCTGACATCCACGGACACTTGATCTTCGACGGATTCGCGCCACAGCCGAGCGAGCCACACTGCCACAACGGGCATGATCTAGCTCTGCCACCGGACAGTGCCCAGAGGGCCGCTCCGGTGTCCGCTCCGACCCTTAGCTCGGAGCCGACTGCGCCTATCGAGGACGGGTGGCTAGACACCACCTCGGGGGCTACAATCTCTACAGCGATCGAGCGTAACACCAGTCTTGTCCTTCGCAAAGCTTGCGACTCCAAGGTGCCGGACTCCTATCCGGACTCCGAACCTTCCGCGCCCCTGCCGATCGAACCCGATTGGGCGCCGATCATGGAGTTCGCCGCCGCGGACATCTTTCAGCACTCGCCCTTCGGCGACATTCTGAAATCATGTAAGTCTCTATCTTTATCAGGAGAGCCCTGCCAGACTATGGTCAGCGAGGATGGGATGCGGACGACGAGGAAATTCAAAGCCCACCCACTGCCCACTACGTAGCCACTGTCGATGATTTAACCGACATGCTCGACTTTGACTCCGAAGACATCGACGGTATGGACGCCGATGAAGGAGACGACCAAGAACTAGCGCCTACAGGGCACTAGACAACTACCTCATCTCACGATGTATACATGGTGGACACACCTAAAAGAAACGACGACGAGGATCAAAGGGACGCAACGAGGGATCGTTCCCTCGAAAGCAATCAAAGCGGCGGCGTAAACACCGCGCCAAACCCCACCTCGACAGAGACCTAGCCATAGAGCAGGGAGAACCGGCGGACGAAGAACATGCCATCGAGCAATCGTCCGAACAGGGCAACTTGGGTAAACAAACCGAACAACCTGTCCCCGGCGAAGATAATAGTCCGGACGACCTCACGCCGGACAAGTTGCTGGAGCAGAAGAACCTCCACAAAAGGCTCATCGCCACTGCGCGTAGCCTGAAAAAGCAGAAGCGGAAGCTCAAAACAGCGGAAGATGCACTCAGAATTAGATGGGGCAAAGTACTCAACACCGCAGACAAGCACGGCGACAGTCGTCACACAAAGAGCTATCTGAAGTGAAAATTGCTACCAGAATTTGATGAGGAGGCCTTAGAGCCCCTGTAGTCAAAAAATAAGGAAGACATCCGGTCGGATAAACAACCCCATGGCCAACATAGAATGGCAAAGGGCGCCGCTCTCAAGCCGGCACGCGATCCGCATAAGGACTCGCATCAAAAAGACGGCCCAGCCAGATCTATCTACGGGCCAAGAAAGCAAGCTCTAGTAAGCAATGCAATGCAACAAGTATCCGAACATCACGGCACACCCAAATATAGGGGTGCCGCACACCCCCTTTGTTTAACCGATGAGGTGCTGGACCATGAATTTCCAGCGGGATTCAAGCCCGTAAACATAGAGGCATACGACGGAACAACAGACCCTGGAGTCTGGATTGAGGACTATATCCTCCACATACACATGGCTAGAGGAGATGACCTCCACGCCATAAAACATTTACCCCTCAAGCTCAAAGGGCCAGCCTGGCATTGGCTTAAAAGCCTTCCTGAAAACACCATAGCAAGTTAGGAAGAGCTCGAGGATGCTTTTCGGGCAAATTTTCAAGGGACCTATGTCCGACCTCCGGATGCAGACGATCTAAGTCATATAACTCAACAACCCCGAGAGTCAGCCCGGAAACTCTGGAACATATTTCTTACTAAAAAGAACCAGATAGTCGACTGTCCGGACGCCGAAGCCTTAGCAGCTTCCAAGCACAACGTCCGAGATGAATGGCTCGCCAGACACCTCAGCCAAGAAAAGCCAAGAACAATGGCTGCATTAACAAGCCTCGTGACCCGCTTTTGCGCGGGAGAAGATAGCTGGTTGGCAAGGAGCAGCACCAGCGATCCAAGTACATCCGAATCTAGGGATGGAAACGGGAAACCGCGATGTAGCAAGGACCAGCGCCGGACCAAGG
The DNA here is from genome assembly GCF_018294505.1 of Triticum aestivum. Classification (NCBI taxonomy): domain Eukaryota; kingdom Viridiplantae; phylum Streptophyta; class Magnoliopsida; order Poales; family Poaceae; genus Triticum; species Triticum aestivum. The sequence goes on along the minus strand of NC_057795.1, from coordinate 471,404,189 downwards.
GAAGCAGCCCGAAGAGCACGGCAGTCAACGCCGGATTCAAAAGCTCTCGGCAGAATCAGAAAAAGCCGCCCCCCAAGGATAATAGGGACGAGCTATCTAACCTCAACAAAATTTTGGACAAAATATGCCAAATCCACAGTACTCCCGGGAGGTCTGCAAACCACGCCCACAGAGATTCTTGGGTCTTCAAGCAATCCGGCAAACTCAACGCCGAACACAAGGGGCTCGACATAGCAAGCGAGGACGACGACGAACCCCACAAGCAGAGCACCGGAGAACAAAATAAGTTCCCGCAAGAAGTCAAAACAGTAAATTTACTTCATGTGACAAAAGGGAAAAAAACAGAGTGGCGCCTATGGAGATACGTGCCATACGGCCTGTCCCAGAGGAGTCCCGCCACTGGTTTTTACAACCGATCACCTTCGATCATCAGGATTACTCTAGAAGTATCCGAAACGCAGGCTGGACTGCCTTGGTATTAGATCAGATAATTGATGGACTCCACTTTACACAAGTCCTAATGGACAGCGGCAGCGATCTAAACCTGCTATACCAGGACACAATCCGCAAAATGGGGATAAACCCAACAATAATTCGCCATGGCAACACTTCCTTTCAAGGGGTAACGCCAGGCCCAGATACCCATTGTACAGGTTCCCTCTTGTTAGAAGCAATGTTCGGCTCCCCCGACAACTTCCGAAGCGAAAAGCTAACCTTCCACATCGCCCCATTCATAAGTAGCTATCAAGCACTACTGGGACGCGAAGCTTTCGCCCGCGTTAATGCAATACCGCATTATGCATCCCTTACACTTAAAATGCCCGGTCCGCAAGGCATCATCTCATTAAAGGGAAATATCGAGTGTCCCTCGAGCGCGGAAGATGGTACAGCTGCCTTGATAGCCACACACTAAACCATCTTTACTAGTTAAAGAACCTAAACAGGTCGTTCAAGACCCCCAGACATGGCTAGACGAGTCCGGTGTAAACACACAAAGGCTTACTAGCCGCATACCCCTATACAAGGGGCTCTGCGCGTTTACACCAAGAGACAATAAAGCTCAATTCTACCCATCTTCTGAATTATACTTTGTTTATTTAATATGACATAGATTTTTCGCATGATTGTTTTCAACTAAGTTCCTCTCTTTTACAGATGAACACCGTGCTACACCCGTCCAGGATACGGCACAACGGAGACACAGGCGCAGACGTGCAGTAGGGACCCATTCCAAGGATTCTTTTCAGATTAATACCCTGCGTAAACCTTTTTTACTGTCTCTTGTTGATAACATCCCCCAGTTTTTTGTTATAACCGAGGAGGAGGCTGGCGTCTTGGCATGTGGCCACGCCAGAATTTTGCACGTACCTGGACACCAGGGGCTTCTTACCAAGGGCTTTTGTTCAGCCCGTTTTCATAAAGAGCGAATACCTTAGGGAGTGTTCGGCGTCGCGAGTTTGGCCTTATATGCATCAGCTCTGAATCATGTCTTTGGTCAAATGTTGGGTTTGCCCGGCTCCTGTGTTTTGCTACCTTATGTTCCGCTCTATCGGCTAAGGCGGCACCAGGAGAACTACTGCGATTGTGCCCCGGTTCGGCCAGGCGAGCACCTCAGTAGAGAAAGCCGAAAACTGACTGTCATGATATAGCGTGAGACTGGTCAACCACTCGATGACTTGCCGGAATCTTTAGGATTCTTCTGCATTAACGAAGGACCGTTTCCCGGTCAGGCACACACACGCCCCGAATTTGGGTGAGCGCGGTGCCCCTAGGGGCTATATAGTAGCCCCTCTGTCAAACTCCTATGGCTAAGTGAAAGTGATGAAGCATTATAGTCTGGTTGCCTAGTTCGCTGCGCTATCACCTCCTTTATAGGACCAAGACATTGGATCAAGTGTGAAAATGCGTCTTTTGCGAACACCCCCGCATTATATGCGTGGGGGCTGAAGCCAACGACTGCCATCTTTCAGGTTATATACACATATACATTAACAGCCGCACAGGAGGTATTCAAATTCTTGAAAGCACAAGTATAAAAAGCTTTTATATTCCATCGAAACATTGTTTTACAATAATACACGTTATCCGAACATAACATCCTTCAAGCACCGCGTCTCTATTAAACGAGCGCCCTGCAGAACTTCCTCAAAATAGTGCTCGGCAGGTACTCGGCTTTCGTCCGAATCCTGGGATGCAACAACACTGGCCTTCATCTCCACCCAGTATGTCTTGACACGGGCAAGAGCCATCTGTGCACCCTCTATGCACGCTGACCTCTTCATTGCATCAATATGCATCACCGCACCAAAGAACTGCTGCACCAAGCTAAAATAACTCTTCGGCTCGGGCCCTTTCGTCCACAGATGACTCATGACATGCTTCATGGCGATTCCGGATAACATGTTCAGCTCCGCCCATACGGCCAAACGATCGAATACCGAAAGTGGGCGCTCTGGATTGTGGAACTGCGACCAAAAAATTTCTTCCAATTCATGGTCATTTCGATCCCGGAAGTGTTCGGTCGCATCCGCGGCACTCGCCGCCAAGTCCAGATAAGTGTTCGTTGCACTCCACTTCCGGTCCAACGGAGCATACATAGGATCCCCGAACTTCATCCGCAGCATATAGGGCTTTCCAGCCGTGATATCTCCGGCCTGACGTAGCTCCTCCTTCATAGCTCTCATCACAGAGTGAGTATCCTTGGCCTCAGCAGTGACCTTCTCTAGGTCCTTCTATGCCACTTAGGGAGTCCTGGACTAGGGGGTGTCTGGATAGCCGAACTATCATCGTCAGCCGGACTCCAAGACTATGAAGATACAAGATTGAAGACTTTGTCCCGTGTTCAGATGGGACTTTCCTTGGCGTGGAAGGCAGGCTTGGCGATACGGATATGTAGATCTCCTACCATTGTAACCGACTCTGTGTAACCCTAGCCCTCTCCGGTGTCTATATAAACCGGATGGTTTTAGTCTGTAGGACGAACAACAATCATACCATAGGCTAGCTTCTAGGGTTTAGCCTCCTTGATCTCGTGGTAGAATCTCCAGCGGCGCTGACAAGCTCGGCGATGCGGTCGAGCCAGTCCTCATAGAGGTTGTCGACTGAGCGGTAGCGCAGGAGCTCGCGTGCCATGAGCAGAGCAGCCTGCACGTTTGCCGGTCCATGGCGAGCGTGAGAGGATGAAGTGGCTGGAGAGTGGCGGTGCGCCCGTCGCGGTGCACAGACGGATGTAGTGAAGAGGCTTGTTGCTCGTGGCCAGCGGGGCCTGTGGCAGCATTCGTCACCGGCGACGGGGTCGGCGAGGGTAGCTGTCGCCCGCCACCGCTATCTGAGAAACATGGGCGGGAAGGGCGGCATGGCGCTCAGGACGAGCTCGGCGCGCATCAGCCATGGAAGTGATGGAGTGGTGATGAGTCGATCGATGGAAAGGAAGCTCTGACGCACCCCTACCTAGCATGCCAAATGTCGGATTACGGGCTCCACAAACCCTTGAGAGGTTCAAACTCTGAGGTGCGTGCGAATATCTCACTCTGCCCAGTCTGCCGACTCGCCAATCTCACAGCCTAACACGTCGAGCCCGAAGGTAACGGGACACAATAGTTTACCAAGGTTCGGGCCACCTTGCGGTATAAAACCCTACTCCTGCTTTGTGGTGGATTTACCTCAAGGGGCTGAGGAAGAACTAGTACAGTGGAGAACAACCTCAGGAGGCGTGTTCTTGGGCTCAAGTGAGCTGGTGAGCTGGTAAGGGTGGAATGGATCCGATCCCCCTCCTTGGTGGTGGCTAGGTCCTATTTATAGTGGCCTTGATCCTCTTCCCGAATGGAGGCGTGAAGGGATCCCACAACGGCCAAATTTGAAGTGAGACAACAAGTACATCTTATCCTGACTAAAGTGGTCTTCGCCTGCAAAAGCCTCTAGTCGTGATGCTGCGGTGGGCTCGACGATGACCTCCATCCTGCCTTCCTGACGGGCTTGGTCTTCTTGCGCGAGAATGGAAACCTTTGGTTGCTTCCTCGGGACTCCGCGCCCGCTGCTCGCCTTCTTTGCACCAAAGAGGAAACTAGTACTCTACGCGCGCTGGCGCCCTCCTGGCGCTCGCCTAGCCTTGGTCGTCATGGCTCACGTCATCCGAACCTCGCGAGGTGAGCCTTGCATAGAAATCTCCCCTCCTCAGGAGCCAACGTAAGGAGGCCGATCCCTTTGGAGGTCTTGATTCCTTCCTCCTTGCAAGGCTTGGCCCCTCGCGAGGGTCTTGGGTTGTTGATGTCGAAACTGGCACTACAAAAAAAAGCACATTCATGACATTTTGGGCCGAACGAATTTTTTTCCTGTCATACTTATGACACTTCTATGACGATAATTGTGACAAAACCCGGTATCATCATAGATGTGGTGGGATCCTACTTCTATGACAAAAAATCATGACAAAAAATGGGCTTTTCGTCCTGGGCGGGACGGAGACGCAGCTGCATGACATTCTTTGGGCCGTCCATGACAGAAAAACCGTGGTAGAACCGAGGGCGAGGAAAATGTCGGGGTGTTCCCGGTTACGGTGGGTGGTCGTGGACGAGCAATGCACGGTGGTTTGCACGTTTCTCTTGTACATGCACACGCGTGGGTGCAAGGCGTTGGGCTCTAACTTAACCCAAGCGAGGCGTTCGCCTACTGAACCTGAGCGATTGCATTGCAGGCTACGTGTTACTGAACCCGAGCGATTGATCGATGGCTGTTAACTGAACCCGATCGAGCGATTCCTTCGCTACTGCTGCTAACTGAAGCCGATTGATGCTGCCTCAGGATGAACAATGAGCGTTATTGGGGGGCGGATGAACAGTTCCTGGTGGGGGGGGGGGTTGGATGAACAGGACCCCGTGGTAGTAGAGGCCATTGCCCCTGGATGAACAGGACCCCGATCGATCGAGCCGGTTGGGGCTGGATGAACAGCACCCCGTGGAGGGAAGGTTGAACAATAGCTGGTTGAACAGTAGCCGGTGGAGGGCTGGATGCACAGTAGCCCGTGGAGGGGTGGTTGAACAGGACCCCGTGGAGAGGCCTGGTTGGACAGTAGCCGGTGGAGTAGCGCGCGGTGGAGGCTGGATGAACAGGAGCCCGTTGATGAACAGTCGCAGGTGGAGGACGGAGGAGGTCGACGGTGGATGAACAGTAGCCCGTGGAGGCTGGAGGAGGTTGACGGTGGAGATGAACAGTATCTCGTGGAGCCCCATTTTGCGGTATGCCACACCCCTCCCGATGAACAGGACCCCCGTTTCGACCGTAGCGCTCAAACACAAGTCTGTTTCCTCCGTTTTGCGGTATGCCACACCCCTCCCGATCAACAGGACCCTGTTTCGACCGTAGGAGGTCCAACAGAAGTCCATTTCCTCCATTTTGCGGTACGCTAGACCCCTCCCGATAAAACAGGATCCCGTTTCCACCGTGGTCGGTCGAACACAAGGCCGTTTCCTTCGTTCTATAGTACACCAGGCCTCGTTTTCATTGGCTATTCTATCCAAGCCCTCCCGATGAACACGGCGTATTCCGACCCAGTCGGTTGCCTCCCGATGAACAGGATGTTGTTTCTCCGTTCCGACCTAGCCGGTTCACTGCATGATGAACAGGACACCATTGCTGCCGTCCGTTGCCTCTCCATGTACACAAGCCCTGGCCGTCCGGGTATATATGCATGAGTACGCGTTTGAGACCCCTCCCATATGTACGTACATGGCTATATTTTCTTTCTTGCACCCTGGCCGCTGTACGTACGTGGACATGCTTCCTTGTGCGCGCCTTTTCTACGACACGTGCCCTTCCTTACACGGCCACGGTTCATCGTTGCAGCCTGCAGATAGACCGATCATATGTACGTACACGTTCGCGACCAGAATGACAATGCTACATACGCTTTGACCAGGTCGGTCTCGACTGTCAGGCACTTCCTTGCGTGCGAAGATGTAGCTAGTGGGTCCCAGCAGTCAGGGGGCGAATCATTTTTTTGCCCGTAATGTGGACACACTTCCTTGTGTGCGAAGACGTAGCTGGTATGTCCCATCAGTCAGGGGGGAAACATTTTTTCGCAAAATACAATGGCCCGTACGGTGGGTCCCTGCTGCCAGGTGGAGGAATCATTATTTTTCACGTAATAAGGAGGCACTTGCTTGCTGCGGCCGTGGACCCAGATGTCGGCCTCTCCACGTACAGTACTCTTCCGATGGAAGTCGGTCGTTGACCACATTGACCATGCCATGCCGAGAGCACCAAGGCAGTGGACGACGGCGAGGCCTAGGAAGGGGACGACACGGAGCCAGAGAATACGCGACAGTGGATGCCCACGCGGAGAGGAGTACGAGGGTCCACTGGTTCGGCTGCGGTGTGAGTCTGCCGTCGCCGCAGAAAAACAGGGGGTATGGGTGAGTGGAGGGATGGCCTGGCCAGTGGTGGGAGTAGTAGGGGGCGGTGAGGCCTCCGCGACAGCACAACAGGCCACGGGAGGCAGGAGCAGGCAGCACGACCGGCGCTACTTTGGGCGGCTGGCACAAGAAGACCAGAGGTTGAAAAAGCACAACAGCCGTTGGATGGACATCATTTTCGTTACTTTAGGTAGAATCATTTATATTGACTAAGTTGACAAAGCCCTTGGTACGCGTCAACTTAGTAGGCCCATGGGCCAGCTTCCGAAATAGTGCGCCCCATGTCAAGGGGAGGAATCATTTTTTGGGCGGGTGAAGCTAGAATATCCGAGATTAAAGAAGAAGCACGGCATCCGTTGGATGGACATCCAACAGCCACTGTTGCTAGAACCGTGTGTTGACTATAAGTTGACAAAGCCTTGCATACGCGTCAACTTTTTTTGAGGGGATGGGTCAACTTAGTAAGCCCACAAGTGTATGGTAGAGAACTTATAGCCCATTTGAGATTTGTAAGAATGTGCAGCCCATTTTTGAATTCTAATGGAATTTACTACAGCCCATTTATAGTTTGTGAAAAGTACAACCCATTTTCTAGCTAGGACAAGGATTAATAATTTCAACTAACCGTTCAAAACAGAATTCAATAAAATTTCCCACATTTTGATGGGATCCGAAATATTTTTATCCCGAAATTTCTATTCCGATTAAATACAATTTCAATATAAATTTATATTACGTAAAAATCCAACGAAACATTGCGCGTGCAACAATTAATGAAATTAAAATTTTCAATATCCAAAAATAATATTTTATAAAGTAATTACGTGTTTGGTGCATTTTTTTATAGTTACTGCCCAGTTTTTATAATCACATCCCATTTATTATTTCTTAAAGCCTATTTTCTTATTAAGCCTAATGCATCCTTCCTAGGAAAGATTTGCAGCCCAGCGGGGCGTAGAATAACAAGTTGAACTTGCCTGGGTATTCCTAAAAAAAGTATAGCTGGGCTAGCCATTTTCAGCTTGAAAAAAATTAATATCTGGGCTGGATATCTGGCCTGGGCTAGACGGGCCACAGCCCGCCCAGTTAATACCCTGCTCTCCTCAAAACAGCAACGAAAACATCGCTCAAGAAAAACTCTGTAGTGCTCACACCTCAAAAACACAAATACTACTTGAGCTGCTTGGTCCCAGCTGTCGGCCGCTCCTTGTGCAATTCTCTCGTTTATTGACTACATAGGTTGACAATGGTGTGGGACCGTGATGTCAAGAAACCAGGAGGAAGCAAAAAAATATAGTTGTATATAATAATGAGGCACTTGCGTACGTGCGGCTATGGCCCTGGTGGGTCCCCACTATCATCCTCTCCAAGTAAAGTCATCTCCTCATTCCTCATGTCCATTGACCATGTTGACAACGTGAGATGGCGGTGCCACGATGAGCGCAGCAACTCGAAGGACGACAGAGAGGGCCTCGCGTGCCTTATGGATGGTCTGATACATCGCCCACTGCTCATTCAGGAAGCTAGGATCATAGGGCCACATGTCCGCGACGGCATTGTCGTTCACTTGTTCACCGGTGCTCGTTGAGGAGACGGAGGTGTTAGCACAGGTCCTCCTGCGCTGGTAGCTCTGCGGCCATTAGGGTGTCAAAGTGCGGCGCACCTGCTTGTAGGATCGAAAGTATGTCTAGAGGGGGGTGATTAGACTACTTGACCAAATAAAAAACTTGCCTTTTCCCAATTTTAGTTCTTGGCAGATTTTGCAACTTAGGACAAGTCAAGCAATCAACCTACACATGCAATTCTAAGAATATAGCAGCGGAATGTAAAACAATTGCATATGAAGGTAAAGGGGAGGAGTTTGAGAAGGAAAACACAATTGGAGACACATATGTTTTTGTCGTGGTTCCGATAGGTGGTGCTACCGTACATCCACATTGATGGAGACTTCAACCCACGAAGGGTAACAGCTGCATGAGTCCACAGAGGGCTCCACCCACGAAGGGTCCATGAAGAATCAACCTTGTCTATCCCACCATGGCCGTCGCCCACGAAGGACTTGCCTCACTAGGGTAGATCTTCACGAAGTGGGCGATCTCCTTGCCCTTACAAACTCCTTGGTTCAACTCCACAATCTTGTCGGAGGCTCCCAAGTGACACCTAGCCAATCTAGGAAACACCACTCTCCAAGAAGTAACAAATGGTGTGTTGATGATGAACTCCTTGCTCTTGTGCTTCAAATGATAGTCTCCCCAACACTCAACTCTCACACACAGGATTTGGATTTGGTGGAAAGAAGATTTGAGTGGAAAGCAACTTGGGGAAGGCTAGAGATCAAGATTCATATGGTAGGAATGGAATATCTTGACCTCAACACAAGTATAGGTGGTTCTCTCTCCGAAAATGTATGTTGGAAGTGTAGGCATGTTCAGATGGCTCTCTTCACGAATGAAGAGTGGGTGGAGGGGTATATATAGCCTCCACACAAAATCTAACCATTACACACAACTTACCAATCTCGGTGGGACCGAATGTGAAACTCGGTCGGACCAATTTAGCAAATAATGTGACCGTTATGATTTTTGGTGGGACTGGCATGTCAACTCGGTGGGACCGATATGGTTAGGGTTAGGTCATAACGTGATCTCGGTGAGACCGATTACACAATCTCGGTGAGACCGATTACACAAACTCGGTGAGACCGATTTTGGTAATAAGCTAACCAGAGAGTTGGTCAGGCAAACTCGGTGGGACTGATTCGCTCATCTCGGTTGGAACGAAACGTTACTACAGGGAAACAGAGAGTTTGCATTGCAATCTCGGTGCGACCGATGGCTCATCTCAGTTGGACCGAAACGTTACGAAGGGAGACAAAGAGATTACAATCCCGTCTCGGTGAGACCGATATCCCTATCGGTGAGACCGATTTGATTAGGGTTTGTGGCAGTGGCTATGACATCTGAATTCGGTGGCGCCGGATAGAAAGAATCGGTGGGGCCGAGTTTGACTTTTGGTTTGGGTCATATGTGGATGTGAGAAAGTAGTTGAGGGCTTTGGAGCATATCACTAAGCATTTTGAGCAAGAACCTCATTAAGCAACACCTCATCCCTCCTTGATAGTATTGGCTTTTCCTATAGACTCAATGTGATCTTGGATCACTAAAATAGAAAATGTAGAGTCTTTTGATTTGAGATTGAGCCAATCCTTTTGTCCTTAGCATTTTGAGGGATCCACTTTTCTCATCCATGCCATGCCAATCGTTGAGCTTTCCTGAAATATTTATCTTGAAATAGCATTAGCTCAATGAGCTATATGTTGTTAGGAATTACCAAAACCACCCAGGGATAGTTGCACTTTCAATCTCCCCCTTTTTGGTAATTGATGACAACATATAGATCAAAGCTTCGACAAATGATAATAAGATTGAAAAACATTGTCGCTTTGAGAAGTATGTGAAAAGCAAGAGCTCCCCCTAAATTTGTGCATTATTTAAAATTTGCTTTGGACTACAAATGCACAATGAGTTAGGATCATGGGTCACTCTTCCATGTCACATACATCTTGGTGGAGCGCTCAAAATGATAATAATTAAACACATGCACTCATCACCAAGCAAAGTGAATGATCATATGAGGATATAAGAGATAATATCATCCAACAAGCATAAAGTAGCATAGCATATGATCAAACACATGATCAAGCAAGTATCTCACAAAGGCATAATGTATCAAGCAAACACACAAATAACAAAGTTCAACCACCAAAAACAAGAGAGAACAAAAGCAACACTCTCTCTCGAAGGCTACGATCTATACATTTTTCTCCCCCTTTGGCAACAAGTTACCAAAAAGTTCACAAAAAATGCATAGTGCTGAATGACTCTCAGGCTTGGTCTTCATGAGGTGGTGTAGAGATGACTCCAAGGACGGAAGCATCATTTGATTTAGCTGGAGCTGGTGGAGTGGCTGCTGGAGCTGGTGGCACTGAAGTTGTAGCTGGTGCAGATGATGTAGCTCTGGTGTATAGAACAGGCACGATAGTAGATCTCTGTCCTCTGGGCACTCTAGCAAATGCATCTGTAGTAGACTTGCCCTTCTTCTCCTCCACATCCTCCTGAAGTTGCTCAACTGTAGTTTGGATCTGAGTGACCTTCACATCAAGTGCATAGAATTTCTGCTCTATGATTCTCTCCAAGCTCTCTTGGTTTTGAGTCAGGGTGGCCAAGCCCTTCTCAATCCTCAGGGTGGATGCAATCAAGTAGCCAAGCTGATCTTGCTTGCTCTTTAGGAACACTTGAGATGCCTCTTCAGCAGTTGGCATCTTAGCAGCTTTCTCAGCCCTTGCTTTGTCCCTCTTTTCATGAGCTTGCACAGATGATGGTTCCTCCTCATTCATCTCAATAGTGTTATCTTCAAATTCAAGGTATAGGGGTAGATGCTCCTTACCCAAAAGATATGTGCATGTGCCCATCTTTGAGTTGATGAGCTCCTGAATGTGTGGAGCATACCCACAACTCCTCTTCTAATCAGCAGTAGTCCTTTTGATTGTTTCCACAATCAGACTCATGACTTTGAATTTTTGAGGTATATCATACAAGTGCAGCAAGTTAATAGCATGACCTTTGATCATCTTGTGATCACCTGATTTTGGCAGCAATGTGTGCCTAAGGATCCAATTGATTGTAGGCAGACCAGACAACAAGTAGTGTATAGATCCAAGCTTGTGAGTTTCCAAAGCTTTATCTGGGATCTCTCTGTACATGTGTGCCATAGTGTTGTGGTCTTTCTTATTCTTGGCATAGACGTCCAAGTCATCCTCATTCTCCTATGGGGCATTTATCAACTTATCCCATTCTTCAACTGTGGATTGGTACCTAGTACCTTCAGAAATCCAGACCATTTTCCCATCTGGGTAGAAGTGAGCTATGGAGTAAAACTGCATGATGAGACCATCATTCCACTTGGTGAGCTTCTGGCCAACAAAGTCATCAACTCCACAAGCCTTGAAGCTGTCATATACTCATGGGAAGTGCTCTTCCTTCTCCTTGATGTATTCCCAGTTGATCCATCTCATGTCACATACAATGGGCTTCTTGTCAAGCAAAATAGTTTCATAAAAGTCTTGTTGCTCCTTTGTGTGAAATCTGTAGTCAACTGTTGTCCTTCTCCTCACAGCATAAGGATCTGATTGTGTCCACAATCTCAGTCCAGCGTCCTTTTTGATATGCATGTCTTCTGCAACTGGATGAGCATCATTGTGGTCAGGAATCTTGGGCTTCAATTTTCTCAGAACAAGAGAATCCTCATCTTCTTCGGCAGCTTCAGGCACTAGGGCCTTGTTCTTCTCTGATGCAGGAATACTTCTGGTGTTCCTCTTGGGTGCAGTCTTTTGTGCTGGAGCTTTGGGAGCAGACTTGGGCTTTGATGGAGCAGCCCCTGACTTAATAGCATCTCCCATGAGGTTTTGAGCTTTCGGTGCTGGTGCAGCATCCTCCTCCTCTTCTACCATCATTGAGGGCTTCCCAACTACTCTGACCATGGTCTTCTTGACCCTTTCTTTCCTTTTCTTCTCAGCCACAACTGGTTCTTTGGGTTCATATCCCAAAGTTACTTGAGTAGAGGCTCTGGCCTTAGACATTGGAACTCTTCTTGTAGGAGCCTTGGTCTTCATTCCAGGCTTAATTGCAGCAGCCGAGGCAAACTCCCTTTTTAGCACCTTCTTCTTAGAAGTGGCCTCATCATCAACAGCCACATAGTCCTCATCTTCAGAATCTGAGGTTTTCTTCTTCCTTGTTCTGGTGGCTTCTTTTGGCAAATTGCTGGGTGTGCTCCTGCTACCCTCATCTGAGGTACTGGAGGGACTAGTGCCCTCACTCATATGAGCTTGTTCCTCTGACTTGTTCTGGCTATCACTTTGATAAGACATTCTGCAAACTCACTGACAGCAGACCCTATGAATAGATGTAGATGAGGTAGAGTAGGTGAGCATCACAAAGCACAGAGGTTTTTGCAAAATAATTGAGTCAAAAACTTAGTTTTAGTTTTCCACAGAAAGCATTTCGGAGCTACCGATTTGTAAACTCGGTGATACCGAAGCAACTTTTGGAACCTAAACTAGTGAACTCGGTAAGACCGAGTCACAAATCGGTGGCACCAAGACTACTAGGGTTTCACAAAGGATCAATCTTGGTCACACCGATTTGCAATTCTTGGTCAGACCAAGAATCACATGTGCAATGGCCTAGGCCAAATCAGTGAAACCGATTTCTAGAACTCGGTCGGTCCGAGATGAATTCGGCGGAAACCTAACCCTAAATTTTCAAATCAACTCTAATCTACGGAGTGCTTTCACTGGATAGCATGATTTCAAACGTGGCAAGATTCATGGCAATGCAATGTGCTAGGAATCGGAGTTAAACATAGCACAAAGTTCAAGTCCATACCCTAATGCAGCGGTGGACTTGCTATGGTGGCAACGGTGGGGCAGAATGCCATTGACGGAGGTGGAGACCAGCAATGGGAGGTCACTCGCGATGAGGAGGACGATCCGGAGACACGACGAGGCAGAGCAGGCTATGCGCAGGTGAAGAGTTTCGGAATTTTTTCCAAAATTTGACCCGTGAGTATATATAGCCTGACCCTGTCGTGTGACCGAGTGGAACAACTCAGTGGAACCGAGATGCAAAACTACAAGCAGTTACTGCAACTCGGTGTGACCGAAAAGTTCTAATCGATTGCACCGAGGTTGAAAACCTAGATCAACTTAGTGATCTCGATAAGACCGAAATGGATGAATCGGTCAGACCGAAACGCACAAAGAGGTTTTGGAAGTTTAAGTCTATGATGAATCGGGGACTCCGAGTGCTCCTCACACAGAGTGGTTCGAATCTGACTTGATCAAACTTTGTGATGTAGCATGAATAGGGTTTGAGACAAGAAAAGCATAGATAGCTAGAGAAAGTTCTTAGGCATTCTTGTCCTTCCACTTGGCAAAAGAAACCAAACAATCAAAACAACAAGTGGATGTCCTCGAATGAGTAAAATATGCAACCAACATGCTCACACAATAAAATGGCAAATAAAATATGTGACAAAAGCATGCACAAACAATTCTAGCATCTATCAAACAATTGGCGATGACTAGGTCATCTATATATGAGTATATTGACTTAGGAGTCAAATGAGAACATTTGATCATAGGTCATACTCATCGTTTAAGCACAAGTGGGGTTACCACTTTTACATAAAGCATTGTTGTGTTCACACCATTAGAGTTGCTTTAGCTCAATTCTTAGAGTAAAGCTCCCCCTAGATGTGAGATCCCCCCTAAGAGGGTTGAACTAACCTTGGGTTTTGTCGATGATGACTTCATGTAGGTGTTGAAGATGTGGATGCTCAATGTTGATGTAGATCATTTGGTGCAATCCATTGGAGTGAGTTGCACTTTCAATACCTACACGGGTTAGTCCCACAAGGAACAAACAAGGATATCCATAGACATAGAGTGATGCACACACACAAGATGATGTCTATGAAAGCATTAGGTTACCTTGTCCCTTGTCTTACCAACAAGAGGGTTTGTGACTCCATGAACTAGTGCAAGATGTGGAAGTTGATTGCACTTGTCCTCGCCAAAATGATAAGAGTGAAGTATGTTGGCGGAGTCACCCTCAAGAACTCTCTAGTTCTTCTTCTTCGGGATCCACATCATCTTGATGGGAATCCTTGGAGTTGTAGTCGTACTTGATGAAGTAGAACTTGATGTAGTCTTGGGAACCCACTTGACCAAGGCCTTAGGAGCTTCTTCAAATGCATCTATCTCCTCTTGAAGCTTGTCCTTCCCTTTTTGCTTGTGGTCTTGTGGTGGAAGATCATCTTGAGCTTGTGTCCCTTTGAAAGAAGTAGGATCATACTTCTCTTGTTGAGGAACAAACTTCGTCTTGGGGTATTGATCTTCTTCCCACTCAACTCCATTGGCATTGAACTTTCGTTCAAAACCAACACCTTGGTTCTTCCGGTGCCTTCCTTGCTTGCGTACAATTTCCTCGAATTGCTTACTCCCGGCAAGGCTCTTGTAAACACCTTTCTCTATAATTCCCTTCAAAAGGCTATTTTCTTGCTCAAGTGTAACTTGGCTAAGAGAATCATTAGTGGAATCAAGAGAACTACTAGAAGCAACAACATTGGATTTAGCATGATTATTGTTACTACTAGAAGAAGAATCTTTCTTGTTCTTGTTACTAGACTTGACTTGAGGCATGTAAGTAGATAAGAGTAAACGCTTGGCAATGTAAGAAGAACTTTTCTTGCGAAGATCATCATTGATTGCCTTTAAAAACTCATGTTCTTGCTCAAGGTTGAGCTTTTCAAAGCGTAACTTCTCATGAGTCCTTAAAAGTTCTCGATGATCTCCTAAGATAGTTTCATGAGCTAACTTAAGAGTGTTTAGTTCTTTAGTTAGGAGCTCAATCTTCTCCTTATCATTGTCATTCGGTTTATCTTCATTAGCATGATTATTTGACATTTCATCATAGTATTCATCACTAGAGTTGTCAACAAGTAAATCATCATCACCTAACAAGTCATCTTCATCACTATTGAAATCAACGTACTCAGGGTGTGATACCTTTGGGCCTTTAGCCATGAAGCATCTTCCAAATCCTTCATTTGGTGAGTCAAATATGTCCTAGGAGTTGGTTGACACAAGTACTAGACCGGCAACACCTTCATCTTGAGTATATTCGGTCGAGGATAGCTTCTCGGAGTGATTGTCGGAGTCAGAGCCCGATACCCATTCACCAACATGAGCTTGATGTCTTCGTTTTGTGTAGCCCTTTGATGACTTGTCCTTCCTTTCCAAATCCTTGCTTCTCCGGGATGTTCTTCGTTCATAGCGATCATCTCTATTCCTTCTTTCTCTAGATGGTGATTCTTCTCTTCTGCTTCTTCTTTTTGGATATTCTTCTCTTCTTTTGTAGGGAGCCGTACACTCATTGGAATAGTGTCCGGGTCTTCCACAATTGTAGCAATTACGCTCACGACTAGAAGATCTTTTGTCATTGTAGGACCTTGACTTGGAACTTCTTTCCTTGCTTCTACTCTTGTAGAACTTGTTGAAGTTCTTCACCATTAGGCTCAATTCTTCATTGAAGGTTTGTTTCTCACTTGATGATGTGGGAGCTTCACATGAGGCTTTGTAAGCACCACTTGACTTGTTGTGGAGGTCCTCCTTATCCTTGAGTGACATTTCATGAGCAACAATTCTTCCAATGACTTCCATTTACTTGAGATCTTTGTAATTGGGCATCATTTGGATCAATGTGCACACGGTATCATATTTTCCATCCAAGGCTCTTAGGATCTTCTTGATGATGAATTTGTCGGTCATCTCTTCACTTCCTAAGCCAGCAATCTCATTTGTGATGAGAGCAAGCCTAGAGTACATTTCAGCGACGCCTTCACCATTCTTCATTTTGAACTTGTAAAGTTGACTTTGAAGCACATCCAATTTGGATTCCTTGACGGAGTCGGTACCTCCGTGCATGTCAATCAAAGTATCCCAAATTTCCTTCGCATTCTCAAGATGGCTGATTTTGTTGAATTCTTTGGGGGCACAATCCGTTTAAGAGGATATCACAAGCTTGAGCATTGTATTGCAGCATCTTCAACTCTTCCGCGGTAGCTTCACGGTTCGGTTCTCTCCCATCAAAGAATTCACCTTGCAAGCCAATACACACAATAGCCCAAACGGCGGGGTTATGTCCAAGAATATGCATTTTCATCTGATGCTTCCAACTAGCAAAATTAGTACCATCAAAGTAAGGACCTCTACGGTGGTAATTTCCCTCGCTAGACGCCATACTCTCCTAGGTTGTGAAACCAAGGCTATGACTACCAAAAGCTATGGAAATCAAAGCAAATGGAGACCAAAGCTCTGATACCACTTGTAGGATCGAAAGTATGTCTAGAGGGGGGGTGATTAGACTACTTGACCAAATAAAAACTTGCCTTTTCCCAATTTTAGTTCTTGGCAGATTTTAGCAACTTAGCACAAGTCAAGCAATCAACCTACACATGCAATTCTAAGAGTATAGCAGCGGAATGTAAAACAATTGCATATGAAGGTAAAGGGGAGGAGTTTGAGAAGGCAAACGCAATTGGAGACATGGATGTTTTTGTCGTGGTTCCGATAGGTGGTGCTATCGTACATCCACGTTGATGGAGACTTCAACCCACGAAGGGTAACGGCTGCGCGAGTCCATGGAGGGCTCCACCCACGAAGGGTCCACGAAGAAGCAACCTTGTCTATCCCACCATGGCCGTCGCCCATGAAGGACTTGCCTCACTAGGGTAGATCTTCACGAAGTAGGCGATCTCCTTGCCCTTACAAACTCCTTGGTTCAACTCCACAATCTTGTCGGAGGCTCCCAAGTGACACCTAGCCAATCTAGGAGACACCACTCTCCAAGAAGTAACAAATGGTGTGTTGATGATGAACTCCTTGCTCTTGTGCTTCAAATGATAGTCTCCCCAACACTCAACTCTCTCTCACAGGATTTGGATTTGGTGGAAAGAAGATTTGAGTGGAAAGCAACTTGGGGAAGGCTAGAGATCAAGATTCATATGGTAGGAATGGAATATCTTGACCTCAACACAAGTGTAGGTGGTTCTCACTCAGAAAATGTATGTTGGAAGTGTAGGCATGTTCTGATGGCTCTCTTCAAGAATGAAGAGTGGGTGGAGGGGTATATATAGCCTCCACACAAAATCTAACCGTTACACACAACTTACCAATCTCGGTGGGACCGAATCGTGAAACTCGGTCGGACCGATTTAGCAAATAATGTGACCATTAGGATTTTCGGTGGGACCGACTTGTCAACTCGGTGGGACCGATATGGTTAGGGTTAAGGCATAACATAATATCGATGAGACCGATTACACAAACTCGGTGAGACCGATTTTGGTAATAAGCTAACCATAGTGTTGGTCAGGCAAACTCGGTGGGACAGATTCGCTCATCTCGGTTAGACAAAAACATTATGAAAGGGAAACAGAGAGTTTGTATTGCAATCTTGGTGGGACCGATCGCTCATCTCGCTTGGACCGAAACGTTACAAAGGGAAACAGAGAGATTACAATCCCATCTTGGTGAGACCGAGATCCCTGTCGATGAGACCGATTTGATTATGGTTTGTGGCAGTGGCTATGACATCTGAACTCGGTGGCGCCGGATAGAAAGAATCGGTGGGGCTGAGTTGGACTTTTGGTTTGGGTCATATGTGGATGTGAGAAAGTAGTTGAGGGCTTTGGAGTGTATCACTAAGCATTTTGAGCAAGAACTTCATTAAGCAACACCTCATCCCTCCTTTATAGTATTGGCTTTTCCTATAGACTCAATGTGATCTTGGATCACTAAAATAGAAAATGTAGAGTCTTGTGCTTTGAGCTTGAGCCAATCCTTTTGTCCTTAGCATTTTGAGGGATCCACTTTTCTCATCCATGCCATGCCAATCATTGAGCTTTCCTGAAATATTTATCTTGAAATAGCATTTGCTCAATGAGCTATATGTTGTTAGGAATTACCAAAACCACCCAGGGATAGTTGCACTTTCACTGCTCTATGGTGAACATGGCATGAACCAGCTTGGACAGTGGCGCCGGCTCCTGGTTGGAAGCTACATCCATCGTCTGATTGTCATCGCTCAGCTCGACGAGCTCGCTCACGATCCAGCATGTCCGGCTACTGGACCGACCCGCTGCCAAGAACGAGTCTGACTGCCCTGGCCTACCCAGACCGCCCCCTCGCCCGCATGCGCTTTCCGCCCGAAACGGCCTGCGCCACCCGCCCTGCTTCCCGGTGCAGGCGATTGCTCTGCCTTCAAACGACACAAGTGTCGTCCGTCCGTCCATCTACCGCCCACATTAATAATACGCGGTTGTCGAGGCGGCTACTCCGGCGCCACACGTTTGTCCCTCTGCCGCCCACCATTGCTATATAAACTGCTGCATCGGCCATAGCCATAGTGATCCGCCTCCGTTCCCTTTCTCTTGTCCACACCACTACTGCCCACCATGGCTTCCTTGCGCTCCAGTGCTCTTCGGGATGGGCAGACGACAAACCACAAGGAGATGGTAGCCATTGCTGCCAACTGGCTGGCCGGCAGGCAGCCGGAGGATGACGATGTCCCAATGGAGAACATGGTAGTCGACGATCCTGCGCCAACCCCCTCCTCCACACCATCCTCGCCAGTGCGTTGCACCATGACCATCGGCGAGGCCCGTGCCCAATACATGGACACGGTTAGGTAGAAGCGTGAGGAGAAGTTCCAGGAGGCGCAGGCCGACGCCGCCTACAAGCACCATCTCCTCCAGGAGCACCTGAAGGTGGAGGAGTAGATCGCCGCAGACTGGGCAAAGTAGGAGGCGCTGCTCAACTCGTACCGCTCCGTCCGCGAGGGCCGCCTCGAGCGCTGGCGGTACCGCATGCGGGTGGAGGTGGCTGCGGCCGCGTACAAAGAGGGTGATGAAGCGGGCGAGGCGCTGTTTGGCGAGACCGAGGACAAGGCAGAGGACAATGTCGGCACTGATGAGTCCCCGCTCCACTGGCGTCGACGAGGCCCTGCTCCGCCGAGGCCTCGCGGTGCCAACAACAAGGCAGAGGACACCACCGGCTCCGCCGAGGGCCCGCCCCACCAACAACGAGGCAGAGGACATCGCCGGTTCAGCCGAGGCCCCACCCTACCAGCAATGAGGGGGAGGATTTCCCCCACTTCGCCGAGGCGTCGCGCCGCCGGCAATGAGATAGAGGACATCGCTGGCTCCGTTGAGGCCCTGCCCCGCCAGCACCGAGGTGGAGGCCCTACTCCACCGAGGCCCCGCCCCACCAACAATGAGGCAGAGGACATCGCCGGCTCAGCCGAGGCCCCACCCTTCTGGCACGAGGGGGAGGATTTCCCCCGCTCCGCCGAGGCGCCACCCCACCGGCAACGGGACAGAGGACATCGCTAGCTCCGTCGAGGCTGCGCCACATAGAAAACAAGGAAGAGTAGATCACTGTAGATTGCCGCTACTCGGGTCCAAGTAAGGCCACCGCTGCTATCCTCCGGTTGAAGCCAAGCTAGGCGGGTTGACCATTGATGGCCGATTAGCTTCTTGGCGGCGACGTGGAGTCGGAGAGCCATGTTGGAGAAGGACGCTGCTTCTACTTAAATGCTGGTGCAGTTGGCTAACTTATACGTGCGCATAACATGCATCTGGGCCACATGTCAGTTACGCAACTGCACCTGCAGTTAAGTCACTGAAGCTCAGTCCGCTTGAGAAGAAGCTTCTGTTCGGCTCAGCGGACACAGGTGGGTAGCTTCGGTTAATTAATTATACCTCCAGTTCACCCCTTTTTAGTTGAAGAATGTATGAAATATAATGAAATCCGGCATGTTTATATGAAATCCAACCATGTATGAATAGTTTATTTTGATTAGTTTGTATTCTTGTATCACTGGCATCCGATGAACATGCAAAACAATACGTACTAGCATTATTCCCAGGGTGATCACCTCGTTTGCAGCAGTTTCACGTGTACTCCCTTCGGTCCTTTCTACTCTACATACAAGTTTTGTCTGCAGTCAAAGTATCTCTACTTTGACCAATCTTATAGAAAAAAGTATGCACTTTCACAATATGCGAAGTAAAAAAGGAACAGAAGGAGTACAAATAGTTTGAGCAGCTTTTTAGCGTTCTTGTACATTGTAATCAAACACACAAGCCTGGCAATTCATGGAGAACAATCAAAACAATCAATGATTATGCATCTCAGCGATTCACATGCCAGAGCCAATATTTACTTCACAACTAAAGAATAAAGAAAAATCGATATACGCTACTGACAGCAAAGGGTGTCCCATTTGAAAATATCAAATGCATGTCTTCTTTCTAACATCAATGAGAAAAATTTGACAAGGTTGTCCCATTCCAAAATATCAAATGCCTACGATTGTCGAATGGGCGGGGTTTTCCATCAGTTCAGACATTGACATGGCACCTCGTGCTAAATAAACCAGCTGTTCTTTTTGTGCAGTTCCACCAAAATCAACCAACTTCGAGCGTAGCTTGTATGATTTCGCCCTTATATGTTGCAACACCTTGAACTTATCAGCACCTCCTTTCTTGTGGTGGAAATGAATGATTCGATGTATTCATGAACATTTTGTGCAGTTCCCATTGATATCAAGCTGAGCACCCCGGTTTGCACAAATACAAAAAAGTGATTAGTATAAAGCAAATTGTACAATGAATTGACAGTTTAAACAGACACCTACATGGTCCATGTAGAGCACACTTTTAGAAAAATGGAACTCACCGAAAAGAATCCTAGAACAACATTGTACTTGCGCATCACATCAAGAAAAATGGAGATTTGTCAGTCCTTCTGAGCTGAAGTTAGTTTGGTCTTGTGTGGAGTAATGTAACCATCCTTCAACTACTCCTTCTGCTGAGAAGATAGACAGGGCTTCTTCATCCTGGCATAATCGGAACTAGTCACTTCACGTACTCCATATTGTTCTTCAGAGGAGGATGATCCTATTGTGCAAAGACAAGAGGACAACTAAATGCTAGCATCCCTGTTTGCTCGAAAAAAAGGAAAGGGAATATTTAGAACAACACAGATGAAGTACTTCTCAAGGACGATACCACTTTCTCATGACAGTATCTAAATAGTAGCACAACACCAATAGAGATGACAAAGCTCAATCATATGGATGAAATCCATGGGCAGTACCAACCTTTGTCAGGAGGCTTATTGTGTAGAGCATACAGATGAAGCACTTCTCTGGAACCATCTGTTGCTATCTACTATGGTGGCCATGCTTACTATATACTTCTCGATTAGTTTACTGTTTCCAAAATCTTCTTGTACAGTTCCACTAAAATATATGGTATCTTCAAAGAAGATCCCTGTTTGCACAAGTAGAGATAATTACATATTACATTAAGAGTGGCATCAAATCAGTGGCAAAACAATTGCTCGTTCCAGTCATAGCAATAAATTAAGATGCAACACTATATCATTACTTGTGTCATCACAGTTCCAGTGCTTCATTACAGCACCGGGAGCTGATTTTTTTTTCTTCCGCTTGTTCTTCCCCTTCATCACTTGGTTAAATAACAGACAAGCTTCGCCTTCAATGTAAGATTTGGCATGTCAATTAGGGAGCACAAGTATAGTACTAAAGTTAATTTTCTGATGAAAGTGGCAAAATACAGATCAACAGTTGTGAAATATCCTGATCTTACTTCAATGGGATATTACAGTGCACATACAGGTTGGAAGTCTTGTCTCCATTTGTGCAGTTCACTAAAATCAAGCAACATTATCATACAAGTAGCACAACATATGAAAGCACACTGCAGAATCATGTGAAAGAAGGCTAGTACCGACCTCTCATGATGCGGAATTCAAACAACTCACAAGAAGAAGATCTGAACCAAATTTGCAAACACGGATGGGAAGTAAGATCTCCTCTTGTGCAGTTCCACTAAGATCAAGCAATCAAGCAACCTTGTCAGTGTGACATTTTGGTTGAACTGCACAAAACACTCTTAAAACAAAAGTGTTTTGTGCAGTGCAACAAAAGGTCACAATGGCAATGAGGTGAAGTAGATAACCCTGTTTACACAGAGGTGCAAAGGAAACAATTAGTGGTCAATAACGGTGGATGACACAGAAGCCAACAAAAAGAAGCATCTACCTCATCTATATGGGAAAGAAAGCGAGAGTAGCATTTCTCAAACGGTGGCATTGATTAATATTAACATCGAGATTATATTAACAATAAAATTCGTTGAACTTGTAATTTGCTTTTAACTGTGGCATTGCATCAATTTTCCAGCGGCATTATTAGAGGGTGTTTGTTTACAGGGACATTTTGGTGTAGGGACTAAAAAAACTCTGTGTCAGTCCCATCTAAACCAAACATGAGGGACTTTTAGGGACTAAAAGTGGGCATTTGGGACTAAAAAAAGAAGACCCCGAGGGAGTCTTTTTTGGGACTTTTTCCAATAGTTGCCCCTTCCGTGCATCGCACCTTGTCTCTATTAGTTCATTACTAGGGGTAGCATGGTCTTTTAGCATGTCATTTAATAACCTCTAGTCCATGTTTAGTCCCTGGAACCAAGCAGGTAGGGACTAGGGAGTTTTTAACCAAACAGGGCCTTAGATTAACAACAGCTAATGAGTTGCACAGGACAGTGGACGCACCAACACCATGTGCATCTACCGATGTACTGTGGTCATGCACAGTCTATTGCAACAAAGAACAAACAACCAAGGAGCATATTTGTGTTGGTCCCAGTTTTGTTATCTTTAGACACCTTTCCCTATGTGAGCGCAGCAAATCTAGTCCTGCTCAAACTCTACAGCCTTGTCCCCCAAAACAAAACATAGTTTGTTACAGATGTGTGTACTGCATTTGTCATTGCTTTCCCTTTTCGACCAACGTAGGGGCTGGATAGCCAGTCTGTACTAGTACTTTAGCCCCTTCCTTTCCTCTTTGAACCACGTCCTAGATTTATGCGATACAATTTCCCCACTACTTTCCCCCATTCCTTTCCTCTTTGAACCACGTCCTAGATTCATGCTGTACAACTTTCCCCCTTCATTTCCTCTTTGAACCACGTCCTAGATTCATGCTATATACAACTTTTCCCACCACTTTCCGCCACTCCTTTCCTCTTTGAACTACGTCCTAGGTACATGGTATACATGCAGCTAGAGCAATGCATGTGGAGTAAGTAAATTATACCTTAAGGTTCTTGGGGCGTGGTTCGGTGGGCGACGGGACGACGGCAAAAAAGAAGGGGCCGGAGGCCCTCCCGCGCCACCGCTGGGTGAAAGTTAACAGCTGCGCTGGTAGTGGATTCGCTCCCTCGCCAACGGCGACAGCGTTAAGCCTCCTTCCCTTCCCGGCGAACGGATCCTGCCGGCTCTTTGAGCAGCACTGAGGGGAGAGAGAGGCCAACGAAGTCTTGTTTAGATCTGGAGAGGGCGAGACAGTTTGAAGAGAGAAACTACAAGCGCTGAGGCTCCAGCGTGTATATATATATATATACTGGAGAGAGAGTGGGAAGTGTGCAAACCCTAGAACACAAGTGCCGAGGCTGTAGCTTATACGTGATGAGCTGATTATACGGTCACAATAGTCACTACGAGATCGTATAGCTCCGTATCCATCCATTTTGACTAGTCAAAGAATCCTCCTGGCACAAATTATGCTCAAGTGTAGTTATCGAACCCGAGACCTCAAGTTTGATGAGCGAACAGGCTAACCAGCTACACAACCCTCCCGTTATGTTCAACAAGAGGAAAATAACCTTTTATACATTCCTGCATTCGTGTGACAAGCATGCTGTGTATTTTGTGTGTGGGGGAGTCATTGGGATTTCAATCATAATCGTGTCATGTGGCTTTGGTGGTAAGACTATCCACAGTGGTGAAAAAATAATGCAGCCTTAGTCACCTTACCTCTCTCCATGTAGTACGTTGGGTCCCACCAGTCAGAGGGTGAAACAAACAAATTAATAAGAAAAATTAAAAGCGCTAGTGGTGTATCTTACCTCACACATCTTGTTACTGCTCGGGAACACTGTCCAATTGATCCCTCTATTTGCTCACATACTATTTTAAGTGAATCCTTATTATAACATGCACACAATTTTGGGCACTTGTATTCGACTTAAGTCAGTGTGCCACCATATCTCGTATACTTACTACTCCCTCCGTCTAGGTGTAATAAGTCACGTTAGAAGGTGCAACGGGACCAAGGTGCGTGCGTGTGCGTGTGCGTGTGCATGTGTGTGTGTGTGTGTGTTTAACAGCATGTGTGTGTTATAGAGAGTGAAAAATCAACCTACTCCTACAGAGAGATGGTGTGTAGTGTACGATTTTAGCCGCGAGAGTCGGTGCATCCTCTCGTTTCCGGGCGTGTCCGGTAGGGACATGTGGACAGCTGCCACGCCCGCTCCTGGCCAGCTTGGCCCACCCAAAACCCCTCCATCGCCCGCGCGCGCTTCCCGCCCGAAACGATCAGCATCACTCCAAAGAATTGGTGCCGCATTCAAGCCCGGGCAAAGCGGACGCGACCTCTCACTGGCGCAAGAGTGATGGTTGCTTCGTCCGTCCAACTTACTGTTGGGTCTATGTGATTTGACGGCTCATTGGTCTTTATTACTGAGGTGGTAGGACTGCTGGATGTCCCACGCTTTCGGCGAAAGGAGGTACTACTAGATTAAAATTTTCTCCATTCTTACAGTGGAGGAGTGAAAGAGCAGTGAAAACACGCAGGCTCAGTGATTAAATGGCCCACCTCACACTATCATCGTGCGACACCTAACTCTTTACATAGTACTCCCTCCGTTCCTAAATATTACTAGATGAGTCCTCGCACGTTGCTGCGGAACAGCCGTATATATCTCTGTGCAAAATTATCGATTTCATAGAACTGAAAAAACTCTATAACCGCATGACAAATGTGGTAGCCAAACTAAATAAACTCCCATCATCATTTAGATCATTCCACATAAGGAAAAAAGGTCAGCCAACTCCTACTGCATAATGGGATTATATTTTTCTTTTTGACATGTTAATGGGACTTAAAAGCTCACTTACATGCATGCTACCGGTGCATGCTTTCATGTAGACATGTTGGTGTGATTTAAAGCCCACTCACATGCATGCCACGGTATTTCTGCATGCTTGCATGTGGCTTATTGCGGAGCCTCTCAATGTATAGATCAGACGGCTATTATGGACTGATTTAGTTCATCTAACGGCTACATTTAATTTTGATGATGTGGCTCAAGGAGAGGATAGAGAATTCCTAGTAGTGGGGGCTAGCTATTACTACTATATAAGTCTTTGCAGAGATTCCACTAGGTGAACTACATACAGAACAAAATGAATGAATCTACACTTAAAATGCATCTATATACATCCACATGTGGTTCATGGTGAAATCTCTACAAAGACTTATATTTAGGAACGGGGGAAGTACTTGTATAGTATGTACTGTAATTTATCAGCGAGATAAATTTGTACAATGCTATGAAGCTTCCAGCTTCTGTTACATGTATCTTGCGTCCAAGGTTGCCCGTTGCAACATTTCATCAAATACAAAGGAGACTAACATGCATGCTATTGCATCTCAATGATTGACAGATCATAGCAAATATGTACTCCCTCCGTTCCAAAATAAGTGTCTCAACTTTGTGCAAACTTTAGTACAAAGTTGTACTACTACTATAGTTGACACTTATTTTGGAACAGAGGCAGCTAAACAAAAAACGATCCATGCAGTCCCTAGCCCTTGAATAGTGAACCCTAACCAGGCTTCAATTTGCTGGCAACGTTCGAGCTTCCTAATAAATGAAGTTTGCAACCTTTTGACCATCGGATCATTTTGTGCAGTTTCACCAAAATCGAGATGAGCATCCCTGTGGCAAAGAAATTGAAGAAGCGTGATTAGAATAAGATTACTAGGACTAGTTGATTCACAAATACAGTACGTAGAAGCCAGTAGAGGTATGTGCGGGGCAAAGAAGTAGAGAAATATCCACAGGGAGTGATGTGGGCAGCTGGAGCAGTGGTGCAAGTCGGCTGTAAAGGGAGTTGTACCTGAGGGACGTAGCTCAACCTTGAGGAGGGCGGCGGGAGGCGGAAACTGCCCATGTCGCGGTAGTGAGCAAGGGACGAAGGCAACCTCACCGGCTTTGTGAGAGAGAACAGCGGGGACCCCTGATCGGGATGTGCTGACAGTGGGTTTTCACCGTCGGCGACGCGCGGCGACCGCATCTACACTAAGCATCCACCCCTTCCCCCAGCGGACGTGATCCGTTGGGATGTTAGAGATGTGGCCACAGTCATTTTGTGCGAGAGAGTGTGAAGAGAGCAACCCTACAAAGCAACCGTGTAGGCTGGCCCGTCCTAACTATGTATATAGTGGAGCGGTTTCCTTTTTTCTCCATATGAACCTATCATATTGCGTATGTGCCACTGAAGAAAAAAAACTTTATTTATAAATGACATGGCACCTACTACTCGTTCTCCTATAACCTTGTGCTTGGCATCTCCAAAACATTAACCTTGTGAATGGCTTTTCGCCTCTTCGGGGAGTCGTGCAATAATGGTAGTGCAGTATATATTGTTCTGGCTATATGAGACCTAATGAATTGTTGCACGTCCACCACGTGGGCGAGGGTTGAGGGGCGAGGGAGAGTGCTACATACGGAGCAAAATGAGTGAATCTACACTCTAAAATGTGTCTATATACATCAGTGTTTGGAGTATGTACTAGTAGTTCATATTGAAATATACTAAAGGACATATATATTCCAAACAATATGATATAATCTCTATAACCAAGGTAGTAGGGACGAGGAGTAAACGGAGGGAGTAGTAATTTTTTCTCCTCGTCCTGCGAGGCACCGCGCGCATGGGCAAGGGAGCGGGCGTAAGGTGGAGCAAGCTTCACCTCATCCTGCGAGCCACCGCGCCTGTGGGCAGGGGAGACGGCGTACTAAGCAAGCTTCTCCTCGTTCTACGAGTTGACGGGACACATCAAAAGTACTCCAGTGTATAGAGCCTTGCCTCTAAGGTAGGGCCCACATGGTTTGCCTCTTTTTTTAATTTAACATAACGCGTCAAGTCGCAATTTGTTTGTTCACCCGTGGTAGACGATCCTCCCTCCACCAAATGGAAAACCAGTACATGTGCTAAATTACCACGTGGACTGCCTTTTCGTACAGAAATGAGCTCCACCGTGTACCCGCGCGGGTGTGGTTGGGAAAGAGACAGGAGTACGTGTGCCGTGCATGCACCTCTTCTCTTCGTGCACATCCCCCACCTACGTAGGTGTGTGTGAGATATACAAACCGCGTTCGTGAGTGTTTTTTGTTTTGGGGTGGGGGTGGGGGGTGGGGTGGGGGTTGATTTCGTGAATTATTTGTGGGAATACATGTCGATGACATCTCAAACAAATTTTTGCATGCAATGTGTGTGAAATGGAGGCCTATCCATATCATATATAGAGGGTTGGGCAATCCACGAGAAGATAGGGAGGGGTCATAGCTATCGATAGAGTCGAAGAGAGGATCAAGTGGGTGGGTGCGAGATCCATGAAGAGAGCCATTGAAATTGTGTGTGTGTGTGTGTGTGTGCAAGTCAAAGATATAGGGTGACTGGCCTACCGGAACGTTAGAGGGCACATGTCAAGTTTGTGTGTGGCAGGGAGACATGACTACAACGCTCGATGTATCAGTGTGTGTGGGGGGAGGGGGTGGGGGAGGGGTTGGCAGAGGCCTAACTATAGAGGTAGAACGACTCGTATATGTGTTGAGAAGGAGAGACCCAGCTATGTCTTGAGGGAGATCGGTCGACATACATACATAACTGAAGGATGGGAAATATGATGGGACAGAGAGAGAGAGAGAGGATAGAGAGAGAGGGAGGGAGAGGGGTAGAGTGCTGGATGGGTGATGGAGTTGCTTCTCGAAGATGGTGGGAGAGGCCTACTAGACAAACTAAGGGTGGAACTACAATGTTATCAATAAGAGTGGGGATGTGTTTCTGTGTGTGCATGTGCGTGATAGATCTGTCGGGACGCATCCATGGATGATGAAGGGGAACCATGTGTTTGGTAAGGAAATATAACTAGATCGGTAGATCAATTGTTGTTTGTCGGAGGAAGGGAGAGACACAACTAATGAGGTAGATCGATCGACGCGTGGGTAAAAACGACTTATAAGGACCTAGCTAGCTATATGTATAGCGAGAGATCGGTCGGTGTACGTCCATTTGTTAGAGGCAAATAAGGACCAGCGAGACGGATAGATAGAGAGAATGGAGCGAGGAGGTGGTGCGAGAGGCCTGGCTACTAGCTAGATAGGGGGAGGAGTGTGCGGTTGTGAGATCGATGAAAAGAGGGGCGAGAGTTTACACGTGTGTGTGACCGTATGAGAGACACGAGGCAAGGACACATAAAGGAGGAGATTGAAGGTTTGTGTATGTTGTAGGCATGCATCGCTGGAGAGGTTTATCGATCGGTGCGTGTCGGAAAGGAGTTGTGGAGACTCTGGGAGAACGACCTAAAGAAAAAAATGAATGTGCCCGATGGATAGAATGCCGAGGGAGGGGAGGGCGAGGAGGGCGTGTGCATGCACAAGAGAAAGTTAGTGGTAGCTACAAATGTTAGAGGATTGTGTGGGTGTAAGAGACTAATAAAGATCATAATTTGATATGAAAGCGGATTCACATCTTTGAATAGGAGATCATAGTGTTTTAAACATTGCATGCATGAATATAGCGGTGATACACGTGTTGTGCAAATGTTATACCATAATGTGATAATGCATGGCGTTTGCAACTCACAACTAAATGCCGAACCATTTAAACCATACTATACATCAAACAATCTCACATTTTATTTGAATTTGTGATAATGTGTGGCGTTTGCAGCTTACAACTAAATATCGAACAATCTAAACAATACTATATATCGAACATTCTCACATTTTATTTGAATTTGTGGTAATGTGTGGTGTTTGCAACTCACATCTAATTACTTGTAGGCGTAGGGGGCGGGGCACCATACATAATGTGATAAACACATTATACATATGAGACATGGTTTAGATTATGAAGATCTAGCTAGAGCTAGAAATGTAATGTGATTTGAAATCAAAATAAAGTGGATTCAAAAAATCGAGTTCGAGTTCATATAGTACACATAGTTCATATGTAACTCGAGACTAATCATGTGGTGTGCTGTGAAGATAATACACAAACGATGGTTTAACTTGACAATAATGATGATTGTAGATCTTATTAAAACAGAGAAACGAATTAAAATGCTTTGACTTCACAACAATCATTACTGTAGATCTTATTCAAATAGAGAAACGAATTCAAATTTAGTTCATATTGAAGCGGTAGTATATACATTTGGAATGCACTAAAACGTTCATTTGAGTAGTAGGTTGCATGCCTTATACACGTAGTAAAATATTATAATTGAACATAACATGAATTCAAAGTTTTGAATGACATTTGTAGTGCGCATTGATTTGGTATAGTACACGTTAGGCTTGTCCGGAAATTTCAACCCGCGCCTTGTTAGCCCGAAATATTTAATATATATCTTTGTCTCATCGTGCTCCGACAACTCCCTCCATCTCAACCTGCGCCTTGCTATTTCGAAATTACAACGCGCGCGAAAACTCCCACCTCCTGTGAAATCCCGACACGTGAAATGCCCGTGGTACCCCTGAACTGAAAGAACCGCCTCAAATCGGTGGAGGTACTTTCATAACTTACCCCACATTTCGGACAAGCGCGTCCCTAAGCCATGGTTCCCCACTGCCATCCCATCCACCCACCCATTCATACACCGAGGCCGCGAAAACCTGCGACGAAACCCCACACCCTACTCTATCCGCCACCCAACCGGAGCCTCTTCCCCGACGACGTCATCCACAGCAACACCTCGACGCCCCTCGTCTACCGTACCGGATGAGGATCCATCGTCGATCTCGTCGTCTCGCCGGTTCAGCCACCCCGTCCTCCACCTCCAAGTAGCTGCCCCGACGTTCCCCTCATCTTTCGCGCCACCTCCATTCCCACACCGCCGTCTTCACCTGCACCACCAGAAGAGCATCATCATCACTGTTTCCTCGGATGAAGTTGCAGCCTAATCGGCGCCACCAAAGAGGTTGTACACTAATCGCCGCATTTTCTTCTTGATTCGATCTCACGGTGCTGTCGGCGCTCGGTCCCAAGCTGACATAGCGCAGCTCCATCCACGGTGGCGTCACCCGCCACTTCCTCCACGGCATTGCTCCCTCGGCGGCGACGTCCACATCAATAGGAGCTGCAGCTGCTTTAGCTCTCGATCGCGCTACTGCTCTGCTCTTGCTCTCGGTCCCCTGCCTGGTCTGCTCTTGCTATTGCTCTTGCTCGTGCTTCTGCTCTCGCTGATGCTCTCGCTCCTGCTCTTGCTTGCGATGCTGCTCCGATTTAGCTACACTTCAGTCGACTGAATCGACTTTTGGGTCATTCGATTTTCAGGGGGTGGGGGGCTCGCCGGGGTGAAGGAAGAACTAGCCGCAGCGGGGAGGGGGGCTCGCCGGAGAGGTACCCCTCTATCTATCTTAGAGTTCAGGGTGGGGGCGGTGGTTGCCGGCGGTGGTGGGGCGGTGGCGTGGGGATCACCGGAGAAAAGCTCGGCATAGAGGGGGCTAGAGGGATGGCCGGGGTGGCGGCGGATCGGCGGTGGGGAGTGTTTTCGGGGCGGGCGGGGCGGCGTACCACCGGCCGCGGGCGGCGGGGGGGCTGCTGTTTGGCCGGTGGTGGCTGGCGGCTCAGGGGGGTGGAGGTTGAAGATGAACCATAGGCCCTTGATTTCGTATCCAACGGCTGCAAAATCGATTGACCAGAGATGAAAAAGTCAGTCGACCGACGTGTAGCCTCACCTTGCTAGTGCGTTCAGTTTCGACAGCAAAATTCAGTTTCGATAGCAAAATTCAGTTTCGACAGTTAAGTTCAGTTTCGACAGTTAAATTCAGTTTCGACAGTTAAATTCAGTTTTTACAGTTAAGTTCAGAGATGAGCGGCTGATGTATTTTACATCTAGCACTTTTTGGTTATGTATTTTACATCATGTATTGGAGATGCTATTAGAATTCCACTCAGGTTAACGTTGTTCGTTGTCTCTCTTGTCCTCCTTCAGGCTCGGCATCATACAACTCACCGGAGCTGCTCCAATGACGAAACCCTCCATCACAGCGGAGCAGTACCTCGGGCTCCATCTCCAGATGCCTAAGATCTTCTTCCCCTCCTCCAATAGCAAAGTCAGCCAGAGCATCCTCACCGGACAACCCAATCACGCTGAGATCTACATGGCTTCACCAAAGAGGTTGTACACTTGTTGCATCTCTTTTTTACTGTACATGTTATATATATTGTCCACTGAGCACACGGATTTGTTCCTTTAGTGTCTCCTTGAAAGAAAAAATGTAGGAATTTTAATTTTCACTTGTCCTCCTTTTCAAATTCCTATTCATGAAGCACAAGACTAAGAGCTAGTAGCATAATAGCATTATAACCATACATTTTCTTGTGGTTTGACTTAATCTCACCATGCTTCTTTGCATCCTGTAATCTTCCAATTGTTGTGAATCAAACACCCAGATTGGAAGAAATCATGTGTTTTTTAATTCTCTATTTTGCACGTGCATTCCTACCCTATTCCTGTCTATTTCCTATCCCTGCATTGTTGGAATCCTCCAATTCAAACGAGCCCTTATAGAATTACTTCTCTTACAGACAGTTGCCAAAACAAACCTTGTGTGGTTTATCCCGCTCCTGCTGCGTCGTCGTCCACCCCAGCTCAGCTGCTCCAACGACAAAAGGGTCCAGCACAGCAGGGATCCGGCCTCCAGACTATATTTCGCCGCCTCAGATCTTCTTCCCCGCTGCCGGCAGCCATGAAAACTGCATTACCATCATCAACCGAGCAGATGACCTTGTTCGTAGTAGTTTCACATGTACTCCCTCCGGTCCTTTCTATACAAGTTTTATCTGCAGTCAAAGTATCTCTACTTTGACCAATCTTATACAAAAAAGTATGCACTTTCACAATGTGCAAAGTAAAAAGGAACAGAAGGAGTACAAAGAGTTTGAGTAGCTTTTTAGCGTTTCTGTACATTGCAATCAAACACACAAGGCTGGCAATTCATAGAGAACATACAAAACAATCGATGATTATGCATCTCAGCGACTCACATGTCAGAGGCAATATTTACTTCAGAACTAAAGAAAAAAGAAAAAATTGATCGACGCTGCTGACAGCAAAGGGCGTCCCATTCGAAAATATCAAACTCATGTCTTGCTAAAATCAATGAGCAAAATTTGACAAGGTTGTCCCATTCCAAAATATCAAATTCCTACGATTGTGGAATGGGCAGGGTTTGCCATCAATTCGGACATTGACATGGCACCTCGTGCTAAATAAACCAGCTGTTCTTTTTGTGCAGTTCCACCAAAAGCAACCAAATTCGCGCGTAGCTTGTATGATTTCGCCCTTATATGTTGCAACGCCTTGAACTTATCAGCACCTCCTTTCTTGTGGTGGAAATGAATGATTTGATGTATTCATGAACATTTTGTGCAGTTCCCATTGAAATCAAGCTGAGCACCCCTGTTTGCACAAATACAAAAAAGTGATTAGTATAAAGCAAACTGTACTATGAATTGACAGTTTAAACAGGCACCTACATGGTCCATGTAGAGCACACTTTTAGAAAAATGGAACTCACCAGAAAGAATCCTAGAACAACATTGTACTCGCGCATCACAGCAAAAAAATGGAGATTTGTCAGTCCTTCTGAGCTGAAGTTAGTTTGGTCTTGTGGGGAGTAATGTAACCATCCTTCAACTGCTCCTTCTGATGAGAAGATAGACAGGGCTTCTTCATCCTGGCATGATCGGAACTAGTCACTTCACGTACTCCATATTCTTCTTTAGAGGAAGATGATCCTGTTGTGCAAAGACAAGAGGACTACTAAATGCTAGCATCCCTATTTGCTCGAAAAAAAGGAAATGAAATATTTAAAATAGCACAGATGAAGCACTTCTCAAGGACAATACCACTTTTTCATGACAGTATCTAAATAGTAGCACAACACCAATAGAGATGACAAAGCTCAATCATATGGATGAAATCAGTGGGCTAGTACCAACCTTTGCCAGGAGGCTTACTGTGTAGAGCATATAGATCAAGCACTTCTCCGGAACCATCTATTGCTATCTACTGTGGTGGCCATGCTTACTATATACTTCTCGATTAGTTTAATGTTTCCAACATCTTCTTGTGCAGTTCCACTAAAATATATGGTATCTTCAAAGAAGATCCCTATTTGCACAAGTAGAGATAATTACGTATTATATTAAGAGTGTCATCAAATTAGTGGCAAAACAATTGCTCGTTCCAGCCATAGCTATAAATTAAGATGCAAAACTATATCGTTACTTGTGTCATCACAGTTCTAGTGCTTCATTACAACACCAGGAGTTAATTTTTGTTTTTATTCTGCTTGTTCTTCCCCTTCATCACTTGGTTCAATAATAGACAAGCTTCGCCTTCAATGTAAGATTTGGCATGTCAATTAGGGAGCATAAGTATAGCACTAAACAATGACATTAATTTTCGGATGAAAGTAGCCAAATACAGGCCAACCATTGTGAAATATCCTTATCTTACCTCAATGGGATATTATAGTGCACACACAGATTGGAAGTCTTGTCTCCACTTGTGTAGTTCACTAAAATCAAGCAATATTACCGTACAAGTAGCACAACATATGAAAGCACACTGCAGAATCATGTGAAAGAAGGCTAGTACTGACCTCTCATGACGCGGAATTCAAACAACTCACAAGAAGAAGATCTGAACCAAATTTGCCAACACGGATAGGAAGTAACATCTCCTCTTGTGCAGTTCCACTAAGATCAAGCAATCAAGCAACGCTGTCGGTGTCACATATTGGTTGAACTGCACAAAACACTCCTAAAACAAAAGTGTTTTGTGCAGTGCAACAAATGGTCACAATGGCAATGAGGTTAAGTAGATAACCCTATTTACACAGAGGTGCAAAGGAAACGCCTAGTGGTCAATAACGGTGGATGACACAGAAGCCAACAAAAAGAAGCATCTAACTTATCTAAATGGCAAAGAAAGCAAGACGGTAGCATTTCTCAAACGATGCATTGATTTATATTAACAGAGAGATTATATTAACAAGAAAATTCATTAAACATGCAATTTGCTTTTAACTGTGGCATTGCATCAATTTTCCAGCGGCATTATTAGAGGGTGTTTGTTTACAGGGACATTTTGGTGTAGGGACTAAAAAGCTTCGTGTCAGTCCCATCTAAACCAAACAATAGGTACTTTTAGGGACTAAAAGTGGGAATTTGGGACTAAAGAAATAAGACCCTGAGGGAGAGTCTTTTGGGGACTTTTTCCAACAGTTGCCCCTGCCTTGCATCACACCTTGTCTCTATTAGTTCATTTCTACGGGTGACATGGTCTTTTATCATGTCATTTAATAACCTCTAGTCCATGTTTAGTCCCTGGAACCAAGCAGGTAGGGACTAGGGAGTTTTTAACCAAACAGGGCCTTAGATTAACAACAGCTAAAGAGTTGCACGGGAAAGTGGACGCACCAGCACCATGTGCATCTACCGCTATGCATAGTCTATTGCAACAAAGAACAAACAACCAAGGAGCATATTTCTGTTGGTCCCAGTTTTGTTATCTTTAGACACCTTTCCCTATGTGAGCACAGCAAATCTAGTCCTGCTCAAGCTCTACAGCCTTGTCCCCCAAAACAAAAGATCAGTTTGTTACAAATGTGTGTACTATGTTTGTCATTGTTTTCCCTTTTTGACCAACGTAGGTGCTGGATAGCCAGTCTGTACTAGTACTTTCCTCCCTTCCTTTCCTCTTTGAACCACGTCCTAGATTTATGCCATACAACTTTCCCCACTACTTTCCCCCATTCCTTTCCTCTTTGAACCACGTCTTAGATTCATGCGATACAACTTTCCCCACTACTTTCCCCCTTCCTTTCCTTTTTGAACCACATCCTAGATTCATGCTATACAACTTTCCCCACTACTTTCCCCCCTTTCCTCTTTGAACCACGTCCTAGATTCATGCTATATGACTTTCCCCACCTAGATTCGAGTACAGAAGCGGAAAAAGCCCACATGCAGCTAGAGCAATGCATGTGGAATAAGTAAATTATACCTTAAGGTTCTTGGGGTGTGGTTCGATGCAGGCCTGTCGATGAGGGGGAGCAAGGTGAGCGATCACACAGGGCCCCCAAAATCGCGGGGCCCCCATCGAGAGAAAAAACCGTTCATACGTTGCCTCCCTTTGGTTGAAAGATCGCTAAAAAACAGGAAGGGAAACTAACGTATGTGTGTACGTGACTACGTGGTGTCTTTGATTAATCTGCTAGGCTTCCAGGACTGCTAGGCGTCCAGGTCTGCTAGTGCTAGAGGCCCAAATAACATATTTACATAAAAGAATTTTTGAGGCCCAATAGGTTGACCGGAAGATTGGATACAAATTGCTTGATTCCAGCGATTGCAGATGAACAGCTAGCAAACTGCCATCTAGGTCTCGCGAGCGGCGATCGGGCATTAACAAAGGCCCTGGAAGTTGTGCCGACGCCGAGGTAGTTACCTCTGATCTTATCCTATTGCTGGGTGTATTGCTATGTTAAGCTGCAACAGGTGTGGATCGCGGTTCCGTTCATTGTTTCAATCAGGATCGAGACATCGAGGAACACATCCAGGCCAAACTACAGACTGTGTTTTAATCTCCAAGTGCAAGGTTCTATTTTCAAATCATTTTCTTTGTGTTTTGATGATCTATTCATCTGATGATTGTTACTATTAGAAACTAAATAGATTATGTTTAATCAATGATCACTTTTATAATTTGTTATGTTCCGTGTTCCTGAATCTTCATCATGTTTGCTAGAATTAGGAAGCATGAATCTGGTGCTGCAAAGCGTAAGAAGGAACAAAAACTCGAAGTTGAGGCTCAATCTCTAACGGGTTCCCTTGATAGATATTTGGTGAAAGGGCCCCAACATAATTCTGAAAATCAAACTACAGATTTAATGTTGATGATGGTCTTGATGATAGTGCAGTAGAGGTTGAGGCTCCTGATGCAGAAATTAATGATGGTAATATTGCCAATGAAGGGGTTGATGGTAATACTTGATGGATGCTCCTTTTTGGTAGGACATGAGGTCCGTTCATTGCTTTGCAATCCCTTTACCTTCTAGCATTAGAGTTGAAATATGCCTAAATAAGGTAGAAATAAAGCAGACTTGAAATTAAATAATAAAGTGAGAGTATTCTTTACACATATTAATTATTCCTTCATGTGAATTGTCAAAATTTCAGGCCACATTTTGGTTTTCGCCCGGGGCCCCAATTTTCTGGAGACGGCCCTGGTTCAGTGGGCGAGTGGAGGCCGTTCGGCCCACACAATGTACAACGGCAAAGAAGAAGGGGTCGGAAGCTCTCCCGCGCCACCGCTGGGTGAAAGTGAATAGTTGCGCCGATAGTGGATTCCCTCCCTTGCCGATGGCGACAGCGTTAAGCCTCCTTCCCTTTCCGGCGAATGGATCCTGCCGGCTCTTTGACCAGCAGTGATGGGAGAGAGAGAGGCCAACGAAGTCTTGTATAGATCTGGAGAGGGTGAGAGAGTGTGAAGAGATCAACTACAAGCGCTGAGGCTCCAGCGTGTATATATATACTTGAGAGAGAGTGTGAAGAGTGCAAACCCTAGAAAACAAGCGCTGAGGCTGCATCTTATACGTGATGAGGTGATTATACGGTCACTATGAGATCGTATAGCTCCGTATCCATCCATTTTGACCAGTCAAAGAATCCTCCTGGCACCGCCCCATATCACTTTCTCTCTCTGTCATGCGCGGCCTACCTGTCATTGGGTGGAAGAAAGAAGTCGAACAAAAACAAAATTATGCTCAAGTGTAGTTATCGAACCCGAGACCTCAAGTTTGATGAGCGAACAGGCTAACCAGCTACAGAACCCTCCCGTTATGTTCAATGAGAGGAAAATAACGTTTTGTACATTCCTGCATTCGTGTGACAAGCATGCCGTGTTTTTTTGCATGGTAGTCATTGGGATTTAAATCATAATTGTGTCATGTCGCTTTGGTGGTAAGAGTGTCCACAGTGAGAGTAACATAGGTGGTAACATCACACATCTTTAGGCAAAATACATGATGTGGTGAGTAATAAATGAGGAAAGAGAGGCATGTGGTAACATATCTAGTTATTGTAGTATCACACATACCAAGACAAAATGAGTCTACAATCTAATAAATGAAATGTTGCATGATACCACACAATGTTACTCCCCACTATAGAGGTAGTAACATGGACTAGTAATATATGCATGTTGCTAGTCTAAGTTACTATCCATTGTGACTAGTCTAAGGTGTTTTGGGATTTAAAGCAGTGTTGGTAGTAAAGAAATAATGCAGCCTTAGTCACCTTATCTCTCTCCACATAGTACGTTGGGTCCCACCAGTCAGAGGGTGAAACAAACAAATTAATAAGAAAATTTAAAAGCACCAGCGGTGTATATTACCTCACACATCTCGCTACTGCTCGTGAACACTGTCCAATTGATCCCTATGTTCGCTCACATACTATTTTAAGTGAATCCTTGTTATAACATGCACACAATTTTGGGCACTTGTATTTGACCTAAGTCAGTGTGCCACCGTATCTCATACTACTCCCTCCGTGTAGGTGTAATAAGTCACGTTAGAAGGTGCAGCAGGACCAACGTCCAAGCAGATTGGAGGAGGAGAAACTTGACCGGTCCTTCCTCTAATCAAATCCCTGATTTCTTTCTCTAAACGCAACAATTAATCCAAACAACTAAGAGATGCCATTTTAGCTACCATGCAAGGCCACGTATTAACTTGCATGCAAGCCGACTTTGATTTCTTGACTGATCAATGCGTAGTTGCGCTCCATGCATTGGGTTTCCGGGGGAGATAACAAGGCAGAGTAAGGAGCATTTGGTTACATTGCTTAGGCTGGTCATAGTGGTGAGTAACTTGGACTAGTAACATGCATATGTTACTATTCTATGTTACTACTACATGAAGTTTGCCGTCGAAAGTGAGCCGATCTGGCTCTCCTGAGCTAGCAAGGTTTTTCTAGCCCACCCAAGCTAGCTGGCCCACAAAAGCTAACATATTTTAACACTTCCAAACGCCTAACCTTGCACGGCTAGGCTATAAGCTGTTCTTGCTAAGGATCCAAATGCTCCCTAAGTAACAACGCTCACTAGCAATGAGGCCAGGAGGGGATTGAGATGCGAAGTTAATGGATGACGCCTAAACATTTTGGGAATATCTGATTTCCGTAACATGACTTAACACCTAGACAGAGGGAGTACTACTCCTCAGTCTAGGTTTGATGGAATATTCGTCTCCTCTTCTCTTCTTGTACGTACTCCATTTGTATCTTACTTCATGTGGCTCCGCACTCGCACGATTTTCCTATTCTATGAACTTTTGTGTGCGTGTGCGTGTGTGTGTCCGACATTGGTGCTTTCATTGAGAGTTCCACTGTGCCATCGCGATAAGGCTAGATGGCTCCTTCAATCATCTTAAACGACACGGTCCAGGGGGAGGTTTTCCTCCCCGGACAGATCTTCGTATTTGGCGGCTTCGTACTGCGGGCCAACTCGCTTGGCCATCTGGAGCAGATCGACAGCTACACCCCTGGCCATCAGGACAGGTTTGGAAGCTTCAACTACATTGCCGACATCCGCAGAGACTTGATATTCGACGGATTCAACCCCGTGTCAGGTGCGCCGGACAGTCCTGACGAGCATGACTTAGATCTGCCACCGGACAGTATCCGGGGGATCGCGCCTGCGGCTGCTCCAGGACTCAATCCGGAGCAGATTGTGTCATCCGAGGACGGGGGGATGGACCCCGCCATGGAGGCCGCACACTCATTGGCCCTGGAGCCGAACACTGATCCCACCTCCTATGAGGCCGGTATCATTGGACCCTCGGACTCGTCTCCGGCCACATGATCCGAACCGCGTACGCCTGTGCCTATCGAATATCATTGGGCACCAGTCATGGAGTTCACCTCCGCGGATATCTTTCAGCACTCGCCCTTGGGTGATGTGCTAAATTCATTAAGGTCTCTCTCCTTGTCAGGAGACTCCTCGCAGAACTATGTCCGGCTCGAGTGGGAAGCGGATGACGAGGAAATTCGTCCCCCACCCACCGCCCACTTAATAGCCACTATCGATGACTTAACCGACGTGCTTGACTTCAACTCCGAAGACATCGATTGTATGGACGATGATGCAGGAGAAGAACAGGAACCACCGCATATAGGGCGCTGGACAGCCACCTCGTTATATGATATATATATATATATATATATGGTGGACACCCCCAAAGAAAACAATGGTGACGAAGCAACAGAGGATAATCCCTTGGGGAAGCAATTAAATCACCGACGTCATCGATGCCGCTCTAAGTCCCGCCATGGCAGAAATAGCAACACCGGCACAGGAGATGATAGCAATCCGGATGGTGCCAAAGACGAAAACAACCTCACCCAGCCTGACTTCGAGCAGGCCGAGCATGATGATGGGCAAGCTAGCCGACATGAACAGGCAACGGATGGAGACTTGGAGGATGACAATTATATGCCTCTATCCGAAGATGAGGTGAGCCTCGGCGACGACGAATTTGTTGTGCCTGAGGATCCCGTCGAGCACGAGCGCTTCAAGCGCCGGATTATAGCCACTGCAAAAAGCCTCAAGAAAAAGCAGCAGCAGCTCCAAGCTGGTCAGGATCTGCTAACAGATAGATGGACTGAGGTCCTGGTAGCCGAGGAACACGGACTCGAGCGCCCAATCAAAAGTTACCCGAAGCGTAGGTTGTTACCCCAACTCAAGGACGAGGCGCCAGAGCCTACACTACCAGCGCAAGACGGGGCGACCGGCCATCTCGTGGCTGAGACAACGCGGCATATCAGACCGAACAACCGCCCGCACCCCGCCGCCAAACAAATAAAAATACTAAGGCTCGGGGCAACACGCAGGACCTGCGAGACGTATTGGAAAACAAAGCAGGATAGTCAAGATCGATCTACGGATCGCGGGGGTGCGCCACAATGCATGATGATGACTGTCACGCCGGATACGCTAAAAACAAGTCCGGCCGGGCCGAATACAACAAACCAGACTCATTTGAACCGCATCGAGATGTAGCCCGGCATAGAGGCGCTGCACACCCCTTATGCTTCACTGGGGAAGTAATGGATCATGAATTCGTAGAAGGGTTTAAACTCATAAACATCGAATCATACGATGGCACAACAGACCCCGCGGTATGGACTGAAGATTTCCTTCTCCACATTCACATGGCCCGCAGCAATGATCTATATGCCATCAAGTACCTCCCCCTTAAGCTCAAAGGACCGGCTCGACATTGGCTGAATAGCCTGCCAGTGAACTCAAATGGCAGTTGGGAGAACCTGCAGGATGCATTCCTCGACAACTTCCAGGGCACTTACGTGCGACCACCGGACGCTGATGACCTAAGTCAGATAACCCAACAGCCCGGAGAGTCAGCCAGGAAATTCTGGACTCGGTTCCTAACTAAAAAGAACCAAATTGTCGACTGTCCGGATGCTGAATCCCTAGCGGCCTTTAAGCATAACATCAGCGATGAGTGGCTCGCCCGACACCTCGGCCAAGAGAAGCCGAAATCCATGGCAGCCCTCACGACACTCATGACCCGCTTTTGCGCTCGCGAAGACAGCTGGCAGTCTCGTAGCAACATCACACCAAAAATACTCCGGCGATTTAGACGCCAGAGATAGCAACGGCAAGCCACGATGCAATTGAAACAAGCACCAAAACATTGGCAACAACGCCAAAGACACGGCAGTCAACGCCGGATTTAGAGGCTTTAAATCCAGATAGCAGAAAAAGCCTTTCAAAAGAAACATCCCGGGCTCGTCCAGTCTGGACTGCATACTCGACCGCTCATGTCAAATACACCGGCACCCCCGATAAACCAGCCAACCACACCAACAGAGAATGCTGGGTGTTTAAATAGGCCGGCAAGTTGAATGCCGAACACAAGGAAAAGGGGCTGCAGAGCGATGACGATGAGGAGCCCCGACCACCGAACACAGGAGGACAGAAGAAATTCCCTCCCCAGGTAAAAACGGTGAATATGATATACGCAACCCATATCCCTAAGTGGGAATGGAAGCGCGCACTACGGGACGTCTATGCGATGGAACCAGTCACCCCAAAGTTCAAACCATGGTCTTCCTGTCCGATTACTTTCGACCACAGGGACCATCCTACCAGTATACGTCATGGGGCTCTGCCGCATTGGTCCTTGACCCAATCATCTACAAATTTCACCTAACACGAGTCCTTATGGACGTTGGCAGCAGCCTGAACCTGCTTTATCAGGATACAATGCGCAAAATGGGCATCGATCCCTCGAGGATCAAACCCACCCAAACCACCTTTAAAGGTGTAATACCAGGTGTAGAGGCCTGTTGTACGGGTTCAATCACACTGGAAGTGGTCTTCGGATCTCCGGACAACTTCCGAAGCGAAGAGTTAATCTTCGACATCGTCCCCTTCCGGAGTGGCTATCATGCACTGCTCGGACGAACCGCATTCACTAGATTCAGTGTGGTACCGCATTATGCATACCTCAAGCTCAAAATGCCAGGACCTCGTGGGGTTATTACAGTTAATGAAAACACAGAGCGCTCGCTCCATACAGAGGAGCACACTGCGGCCCTCGCGGAAGAAGTACAAAACAACCTTTTTAGGCAAACAACCAATTTGGCGCTGAAGAGCCTGGACACCGTCAAGCGAGTCTAGAGTACCCCGCAACAGGATCATCCGGCACGCCCTGAGATCGACTAGTAATTCGGCGTCCGTCCTAGTCCTAGTCAAGCGGCAAAATTCGTGTCGCGCGTACATAATTACGCACTTAAAATACCATGGGCATAGGCGGAGGCACGACTATGCTACGGTCCATAGTGCGGCTCAATCGCCATGGAACTCGTATACCTTCATCATTTTCTTTCCTTTCAGGACCCTACTTTTGGGAAGCGTTCTCAGATAGCCTGATTATCGGACTCATCACAGGAAGGAACAACCAAGGAGGCAAGAGTCTTTGACGTACAAGGGAATACCCAGGTGGTCTCTGATAACGATCACTATACCTATTTTACATACCCAGACGCAGCCTGTCCTCGGTTAGGACATGTCAAATAGTCCTATTCTTGCTTATCGCATTACTTGTATAAATACGCTTTGACATATTATTTAAATAAAAATGGAAAAACACATAGCATCAACTTGTTATTCTACCTTCTTTATCCTTTTTCCTTGATTGTTTATATACTATAAATTGCACACGTACACTTTTGTACGTTCAGTTTGCCAGGGGCTTCAGCGTACCCCATAACACGGCAAGAGAAGTCCGAACACTTTTGACAGTGTGGCACCCCGAACTTATAGCACTATATGCATCAGCTCCGAATCATGTCTTGGGTCAATAGTTGGGTTTTCCCGGCTCCTATGTTTTGGTACCTTATGTTCCGCTATATTGGCTAAGGTAGCGCTAGGAGAACTACTGCGATTGTGTCCTGATTCTTCTGGACGAGCACCTCAGTAGAGAAAGCCGAAAACTGACTGTCATGATGCGGCGAGAGCTGGTCGCTGTTCGAGAGGTCTGAAATCCTTAAAGATTTTTTCTGCTTCGACCGAGGAATCGACCTTGTCCGATTTAGGCGTGCATAGCGCCCCAAGTTCGGCCTTTCGAATACTAGGGGCTTCGCCAAAATTTAAAATTGTAGACTTCTATGGCTAAGTGAGAGTGATAAAGCTGTATAATCTGATTGCCTCGTTCGTTTCGCTAAACACCTCCTTATTGGACCAAAAATTTGGATAAAGAGTGTTTAAATTTATCCCGAACACCCCAGTACTAGTTACATGGGGGCAGAAGCCGATGACTGGCCAACTTCCATATTTTTATAAACGGCCGCACAGAAGGTAATATTTTAAATCAACAAAGCGTCACACAGTGCATATGAACCATTTTTCATATTACAGGATGACATGAGTACAGTTACTCAAACATTACATCCTTAGCACATTCATCTGCCACAAGGCGGGCACCCTTCAGGACACCCTCATAATACTTCTCGGGGTGACGGTGCTCCTTGTCCTT
Source organism: Triticum aestivum (assembly GCF_018294505.1). Classification (NCBI taxonomy): domain Eukaryota; kingdom Viridiplantae; phylum Streptophyta; class Magnoliopsida; order Poales; family Poaceae; genus Triticum; species Triticum aestivum. The sequence continues at coordinate 471,360,864 of NC_057795.1, read as the reverse complement.
CGGCGGCCCCTCCGTCACCAGCTTCTCGGCATCCATCTTCGCCCAGTGCACTTTCACACGGGCAAAGGCCCTGCGAGCACCTTCAATGCAGACTGGCCGCTTTATGGCCTCAAGCCTCGGGCAGGCATTAACAAGCCGCTTCACCAAGCCAAAGTAGCTGGTGGGCAGGGGCTCGGCAGGCCACATCCGGTCTATGAGGTCCTTCATGGCTAGTTCGGCCGCCTTGTGTAGTTCGACCAGTTGCTTCAAATGGTCACTCAAGGGTATCGGCTGTTCGGCCCCAATATACTGGGACCACAACAACTTCTCCATCGAGCTCCCTCCTTCAGCCCGGTAGAACTCTGCAGCATCAGATATGCTGCGCGGCAGATCTGCGAATGCTCCTGGAGAGCTCCAAATTCTGGTAAGTAATAGGAAACCTCCTTCACGTGCTTGCTTTGCATATTGAAAGTCTTACCCGCAGCAATCTTCTTGGCCACCGGCACCTCCTGGAGGGCCTTTTGGGCTTCGGCCTTGGCGTCTTGCGCGCTCTGGAGGGCCTTTGCAAGCTCGAACTCTTGCGTCTTGGAGTCACGCTCCAAGGACCCGTATTTCTTTATGAAATCCTGGAGCTCTTGCTAGACCTCATTTACCCGAGCCTCATGCTTCTCGCGCTCGGTGCGCTCCTTGGCCGCCTTGTCTTTGGCCTCGGACAGCACTTTCTTAAGGGCGGCCACTTCGGTCGCGGCTGAGGAGTCCTGGATAAGGGGGTATCCGGACAGCCGGACTATATACTTTGGCCGGACTGTTGGAATATGAAGATACAAGACAGAAGATGTCGTCCTGTGTCCGGATGGGACTCTCCTTGGCGTGGAAGGCAAGCTTGGCGATTCGGATGTAGATCTCCTCCTCTGTAAACCGACTCTGTGTAACCCTAGCCCCCTCTGGTGTCTATATAAACCGGAGGGTTTAGTCCGTACAACTCATCATTATCAACAACAATCATACCATAGGGTAGCTTCTAGGGTTTAGCCTCTCTGATCTCGTGGTAGATCAACTCTTGTAATACTCATATCATCAAGATTAATCAAGCAGGAAGTAGGGTATTACCTCCATCGAGAGGGCCTAAACCTGGGTAAACATCGTGTCCCTAGTCTCCTGTTACCATTAGCCTTGGACGCATAGTTCGGGACCCTCTACTCGAGATCCGCCGGTTTCGACACCGACATTGGTGCTTTCATTGAGAGTTCCTCTGTGTCATCACTGCAAGGCTAGATGACTTCTCCAACCTTCAACCACGTTGTCCTGGGCGAGACTTTTCTCCCCGGATAGATCTTCGTATTCGGCGGCTTCGCACTGCGGGCCAACTCGCTTGGCCATCTGGAGCAGATCGATAGGTACGCCCTTGGCCATCAGGTCAAGTTTGGAAAGCTAAACTACACTACCGACATCCGCGGAGACTTGATCTTCGATGGATTCGGGCTCGTGTCAGGAGCGCCGAACAATCACGACGTGCATGACCTAGATCTGCAGTCGGACAGTATTCAGAACATTGCACCTGCTACAGCTCTGGACTTCTTTCCAGAGCAGGTCGTGCCTTCCGAGGACGGGTGGATGGACCCGGCCCCGAAGGCCGCACACTCATCGGCGCTGGAGCCGAACACATACTCCTCTCCTCAGGAAATATGTACCTCCGGACCCCCGGACTCATCTCCGGTAGTGTGTTCCGGACCGCGCGCATCCACACCCATCGAATCTAATTGGGATCCAGTCATGGAGTTCACCACCGCGGATATCTTTCACCGCTCACCCTTCGGAGATGTGTTGAATTCATTAAGATCTCTCCTGGCCAAACTATGTCCAGCTCGAGTGGGAAGCTGGCGACGAAGAAATTTGTTACCCACCCACCACCCACTTAATAGCCACGGTCGATGACTTAACCGATGTGCTTAACTTCGAATCCGAAGACATCAACAGTATAGACGACGATGTGGGAGAAGAACAGGAACCACCGCCCACAGGGCGCTGGACTGCCACCTCTTCATATGATATATATATATGGTGGATACTCCCGAAGAAACCAATGGCAATGAGGCAACGGGAGATAACCCCTCGGGGAAGAAATCAAAACATGGGCATCATCGGCGCCACTCCAAGCCTTGCCACAACAATATCGGCACTGGAGAAGAAAATTCAGATGGTGCCGAAGAGGAATACGATCCTGATCAACCCACCTTCGAGCAAGCCAAACAAGAACACGGGCAGGCTACCCTAGACGAACAGGCGACAGACGGATACTTGGAGGATGATAACTATATGCCTCCCTTCGAAGACGAGGTGAGCCTCGGTGACGATGAATTCGGTGTACCAGAGGATCCCATAGGGCAGGAGTGCTTCAAGCGCAGGCTTATAGCCACTGTAAGAAGCCTGAAAAAGAAGTAGCAGCAGCTCCAAGCTGACCAAGATCTGCTCGCAGAAAGATGGACCGAAGTCCTGGCGGCCGAGGAATACGGACTCGAACCCCCAAGCAGGGGATACCCAAAGCACAAACCGCTAGAAGAAGAGGCCGAAGAGCCTGAACTTCCAGCACAAGATGAGGCTGACCGGCCACCACGTGGCCGGGATAAAATGGCATATCAGGTCGGACACCAGCTCGCACCCCCCTCCCCTGCCGGTTCACTACGGCTCGGGGCAATATGCAGGACCTGCGAGACATATTGGAAAACAACGCAGGACAACCAAGATCGATTTACGGATCATGAGGGCGCGCCACAGCTCATGACATCGATCATCACGCCGGATACAATACTGATAAATCCGTCCGGGCCAGACATTACCGATCAGACCTAAT